>NC_056743.1:154427006-154494506 GCF_019279795.1 Protopterus annectens | reverse complement strand
TTAGCCCTGAGCTATACTACCAATTGGATAATAATATTGCATAGTAATAATTGGACACCCTTTTAAGGGCCTTTGAGTAGCTGATAAATAGTGGGTGTTGGCAGCTGGTACTACCATATATTCTGGGAAAAGGGGGAACAGCTGGAAAACCTGTGCTAGCCTTTCCCAGGAGTGTTTGTGTGGTTGTATATACTCTTCTCAAAGTGTGTGTGTGTCTGTGTGTGTGTGTGTGTGTGTGTGTGTGTGTGTGTGTGTGTGTGTGTGTGTGTGTGTGTGTGTGTGTGTGTGTGTGTGTGTGTGTGTGTCAGCTATTTGGGCAGGGACACAAAACACTGGTTGGACTGAGAGGGAGCTGGAGGATTTAGCTTGCCCACTAAGCTGAGATCTGGACCCTATAGCTGTGCCAGTGGGGAGTCGTATTGGGGACCTGGGGAACAAGGGAGTGATCAGCCCTGGACTGACTGTGATCTCTGTGTGGTCTTAAGGGAAATTGCACTTTACTCTGTGTATTTATTATCCTTCCTCCTATATGAGATGCTCCTCTCTGGTGTTAGTGGTGAGGACTGAGGCTCCTTGATTGCTGGGCCAGGGCATGGGTGTCACATATTAATTGTTTGGCAGTGGTGGGATATCCACACCACATATTAATTGGTTTGCAAATACTAATTGGCTTGTAGTGGTGTGGGTAGAGTGAATTCCTGTAGCTTGTGTACAGTGAGTTCTGAAGGTGTTTTTTAGTCTAAATCAGCCATGCAGTGAATACTCAGAGTTCAGATCACAATTGTTTTATATATTTTGTTAGCTTAGTTAGTCAGGGTGAGCAGGCAGCATGTCAGCAGAGGAGTATGGAAAGCTGACAAGGAGCCAGCTGGCAGAGATGTGCCAAGCTAGGGGACTGGTGCATGGAAAGCTGACTAAGGCAGACCTGATTGCAGCCTTGGTTACAGCTGCATCTGAAAACAGCAACCAGGAGGACAATCAGACTGGTGGTGGAGATATAATACCCTCGGAGAATGGACAGCTCAACCTTTCTGCAGAGGACTTAAAAATCTATCTGGAGCTAAAGAGACTTGAGTTGGAGGCCAGATGCATGGAAAGAGAAGCAACTGAGAGACTGAGGTATCTAGAGAGTGAGGACAATGAGAAACTGCGACGTTTGCAAGCTGAGGAGAATGGGAAACTGCTACGCCTGGAAGCTGTGGAAAAGGAGAGGTGGAGGCAGCATGAGAAGGACATGCTGACTCTTCGCCAGAGTCATGGAGGTAATTGGGAAAGGAATAACTGGACTCCAGAAGCACAAAAGGTCAATAAATATCTTCTGCACTTTAAAGAGGGGGATCATTTTGGTAGTTTCATTCACTTGTTTGAGAGGGTATGTAAACAGTATGGTGTTGACCAAAGGCTCTGAGTACAGTTCCTGACCCCCTTACTCCATGGTAAAGCTGTAACTGTTTTGTCAAAAATGTCTGACGTTGCATATTTTGATTATACTGTTATTAAAAATCACTTGTTAGAATTGTTTAAGCTAACATCTGAAACGTATAGGAAAAAGTTTTGTGAGCATAGACACAAGGCAGATAAAAGTGTGCATAAATAAGTTGCTGAACTGGGCACTTATTTCCATAGGTGGGTGAGTGGATGTCATGTCATCACTTTTGAAGGGCTGGCAGACCTTTTGGTGTGGGAACAAGCTCTTATCACTTTGCCTGAGGACATCAGGGTCTGGTTAGCTGATAGACAATGTGCTACTTCAGATGAGTCGGGGGAAGAAGGGAGACCTATACCTGGCAAGCAGAGCAGCCCTGCACAGGAAAGAAACCCCCCCCAGTACTGCTCACGGGTCTAAAGGAACTCAGGGTGGGCAGCACAGACTGCCCCAACAGAATCTGCCAGTAGCAGGGGAAGCCACTAGTCCAGGTACACATCCAGGAGCTAGGATTAAATGTTTTGAATGCAACCAGTGGGGCCATGTGGCATACAGGTGTCCATGGAGGCAAGGTGGGGAACAAAAGGTGAAGGAGCCAGTAAGTGAGAAAAACAAAATGCCAATAGTAGGTTGTCTTGGGACAAGAAAAATACCAAACTACCCCCAAAGGTTATATCCTGTTTTAGTGAATGGCAAAGAGGTCATTGCTAAGAGAGAAACAGTCTCTGATATAACCATTGTAAAGCCTGCAATGGTTACAGAGGAACACTACTTGCCTGGGCAGTCTACTCCAGTCAGGGCTTTAGGAGGGATCCCATTCCAAATACCTTTGTCTAGGGTTCACCTTGACTGGGAGGGTGGAAAAAGAAGCCAGCAAGTTGGTGTGTTTGAGGATATACCTGTAGAAGTCCTGATAGGGAATGATTTTGATAGTGCAGTACCCTGTGCTTGTGCAGTTACATGCAGTCAGGCTTGGAGACAAGCTGGTAAGTCTGATAGCCTGGGGGAGACCCAGACAGACTGCATACTTGCAGCCAGGACTGGTAATGTGGTTACTTCAGGGAGGGAGCTACCCTGTAGCAATGAGACTGAAGTTGAGCCACAGCTGTTTAGGGGTACTGATGGTCCATTGGACAGAGTGACTGCAAAGGTAGAGGTGAGTAGGAGTACCCAGGCTGACAGTTAGGCACCACTGTCAGAGGATGCCAGACTTCCTGTGGAAGGGAAGCTGGGAAGGGTTACAAGAAGAGAGTTGAGACCGGCTCAGCTCTCAGACCCTACATTGCAAGGCCTGAGGCAGGTAGCTAGGGAGGCACCTGATTCTCAAGGAAAGGGGGACTCTTTATACTGGGACAAAGAGTTACTGTACAGAGAGTGGACTCCTGAGGGAGGGCTAGAAGGTGAGAAAGTGCAGCAGTTGGTAGTGCCTAGAACCTACCATCTGCCACTTCTAGCCATAGCCCATGATATTCCCTTTGCAGGTCACATGGGCATAAAATGTACAAAGAGGCATATTATGCAGAACTTCTATTGGCCTGGAATTTTGGGAGATGTAACAGGGTACTGCAGAACCTGTGAGCAGCACCAAGAGGTAGGCAAGGCAGGAGACAAGGTGAGAGCTCCTTTGATGCCTTTGCCTATGATTGAGGAGCAATTTCAGAGGGTAGCTATGGATATTATGGGTCCTCTGAGTACCCCAAGTTCCACAGGGAAAAAGTATATCCTAGTGGTAGTGAATTATGCTACACGATACCCTGAGGCAGTGGCTTTGTCCTCCATTGAGGCAGAGAAGGTGGCAAATGCTTTGTTAGAGATCTTCAGCAGGGTAGGTTTCCCAAAAGAAATACTGACTGACAGAGGTGCCAATTTCATGTCAGACCTGCTGGCTTGTCTGTGGAAGTCCTGTGGGGTGAAGCACATGAAGACCACCTCCTACCATCCCCAGACTAATGGTCTGTTTGAGAGGTTAAACTCTACAATCAAGTCCATGCTATGGGCATTTGCAGATCAGTTTAAGAGGGAGTGGGACAAATATTTGCCCATCTGTTTATTTGCTTACAGAGAAGTTCCCCAGGAATCCACAGGTTTTTCACACTTTGAGTTGCTGTATGGGCATAGGGTGAGGGGACCTCTAGATTTAATTTGAGATGAGTGCGAGTCTCACAAGGAGTCTGTTGTGGCATACGTCCTAAACCTCAGGACAAGGCTCAGGGAACTCATGGGCTTGGCCCAGGAGAACCCGGCTGAAGCCCAACAACAGAAAAAGATGTGGTATGACAGGAATGCTCAAGCTAGAGAGTATGCTGTGGGGCAGCAGGTAACTGTTTTCATTCCTGTCAGACACAACAAGCTGCAAGCAGCTTGGGAGGGACCCTACAAGTGGTAAGAAAGGTAAGTGATGTTAATTACATAGTGGAACTGCTAGGCAGAAGGCAGGGGCACAAACTGTACCATGTTAACATGATGAAACCTTACCATGATAGGGAGGCCCTTGTGCTAAGCATTTGCAGTGGATTGCAGGAGGAGTCCGAGGGAGATCTGGTGACTGATCTCCTCAGTGAGGCTTGGGCTGACACATCAGTGGAAGGGGTAGCAATGTCCCAGCAGCTATCTCTTACACAGGTTCAAGAATCTGGGTAGTGTTGCAGGAATTTGGGGACATATTCACTGGGAAGCTAGGGTGCACCCACCTGGGGCAGCAACAGGTGGATACAGGACCCCAAAGGCCTATTAGGCATGCCCCTTATAGAGTGCCTGAGAGAGTCAAACAGACTCTGAGGGAGGAGGTACAGTAGCTGTTGGAACTAGGAGTGGTTCAAGAATCCAACAGTCCCTGGGCCTCCCCAGTGGTGCTGGTGCCAAAGAAAGATGGCAGCATCAGGTTCTGGGTGGACTACAGGAAATTAAATAGTCACACAGAGTCAGATGCTTACCCCATGCCTAGGACAGATGAGGCCCTAAAGCAGCCTGGTGGGGATAGTTATCTTAAAACCACTAATCTTACCAAGGGTTACTAGCAGGTGCCCTTGACTCCCAGTGCAAGAGAGAAATCAGCCTTTGTGACTCCATTTGGCTTGTATGAGTTTACCAAGATGCCCTTTGGGATGAAGACTGCCCCAGCAACCTTCCAGAGGCTGGTAGATCATATCCTAGCAGAAGCAGGAGGGTTTGCCCTTGCTTACCTAGATGATATTGCCATCTACAGCCATTCTTGCCCAGAGCACCTTCAGCATGTCAGGGAGGTGCTGGGCAGACTTCAGAGGGCAGGGTTGACCATTAAGCTGAGCAAATGTCAAGTGGGTATGGCAGAGGTCTCCTACCTAGGACATAGAGTGAGGAGTGGTAAGTTAAGGCCAGAACCTGCCAAAGTGGAAGCAATTCAGGCCTGGCCTGCACCTGTTACCAAAAAGTGAGGTCATTTTTAGGGACAGCAGGGTACTACAGACAGTTTGTTCCCAGTTATAGTACCATAGCTGCTCATCTCACAGGCCTGACAAGGAAGAACAGGCCAGATAAGGTAGTGTGGACCCCAGCATATCAGCAGGCATTCCAGAAGCTTAAAGAAGCTTTGGAAGGACCCCTTGTGTTAGCCAGTCCAGATTACAGCAAAGAATTTGCTGTGCAGGTGGATGCTTCGAACCATGGGGTGCGGGCTGTACTTAGCCAGATTTCTTCAGAGGGAGAAGATCACCCAGTGGTTTATCTCAGTAGTAGGCTCCAACCCAGGGAGGATTGCTATACAGCTGTATAAAAGGAATGTCTAGCCATAGTGTGGGCACTGCAGAAACTTCAGCCTTATCTGTATGTAAGGAAATTCACTGTTATGACAGATCACAACCCCCTAACATGGTTAAACAGAGCAAGCAAGCAAAATGCCAAGTTGCTAAGGTGGAGCCTGGGGTTGCAAGCATATGATATGTCTGTGCAGCACCGCAGTGAGATTAGCAATGCCAATGCAGATTGGCTCTCAAGACAGGGAACGGGGTAAGGTATACTCAGATAGACCTCACTCCCTCAAGCAACGTTTCTCAAGGGTCACTTGAAAAACTAGCTTGAGTTCTCCAGGGGGGGAGATATGCGAAGATTGGGTGAAGATAGGTGAAGGCTGCCAGCCTAGCCAGATAATATTTACAGATGACAGAATTATCTCCAAAATTCTATTGTAAACCACAGGCTTGTGTCTTAAACGGTAAAAATAGTGTCACATGTGGATGTAACAACAGTGCACTCTACTGACCAAGTAAAGCATGTTGTGACTCTTTGATGTTAAAACTTGGAGCCAGTCAGTCTAGAGTGTGGTATCCTGCCTATTGTAAGAGTTAATGGCCAGAATTTGCATACATAAATGTCCTTTACTGCTCTGGTTTCTACCCAGAGGTGAAGAATGTAAATGTAGTTTCTGTTAGCCTGGGAACCCAGGAAAGTGTGAAGAATGATGTAATGTGAACCTGGAATGTGATTCAGAGAGAATCAGAGAGTATTAAGCATTTTTGTCTTGACCATCCAACTCATCAGCACTGTCTTGCTCTATATGTAAGTTTATCTTAGACTTGTGTTTTCTCTTAGAAATAGCTAGAAACTAGAAATATTAGACTAAGTGTTTTTTCTGTGATATCAGAACTATACTACTGAATTATTTTAAGTATTTCTCTGTGATCTCTGAACTCTTAACTAGCACTGTGTAGTAAAATGTATTGTCTTGTGCTTTGAATATTTGTTATTAAATATTTTAAAACCCTTTCAACTGTGGCTGTTTTTATAGAGATAATTTAAGCTCTTTAGAGTACTTGTATGCCTTTGGTAAAATTGCACAAAGCCACTCCAACAGCTTTAGCCCTGGGCTATACTAGCAATTGGATAATAATATTGCACAGTAATAATTGGACACCCTTTTAAGGGTCTTTGAGTAGCTGATAAATATTAGTGGGTAGTGGCAGCTGGTATTATAGTATAGTCTGGGAAAAGGGGGCACAGCTGGAGAACCTGTGCCGGCCTTCCCCAGGAGCGTCCGTGTGGTTGTATAAACTCTTCTCAAAGTGTGTGTGTGTGTGTGTGTGTGTGTGTGTGTGTGTGTGTGTGTGTGTGTGTGTGTGTGTGTCAGCTGCTTGGGCAGGGACACAAAGCACTGGTTGTACAGAGAGGGTGATGGAGGTTTTAGCTTGCCCACTAAGCTGAGATCTGGACACTTTAGCTGTGCCATTGGGGAGTCTTATTGGGAACCTGGGGAGCAAGGGAACAACCAGCCCCGGACTGACTGTGATCTCTGTGTGCTCTTAAGGGAAATTGCACTTTACTGCATGTATTTATTATCTTTACTCCTATATAAGACGCCCCTCACTGGTGTTAGTGGTGAGGATTGAGGCTCCTTGATTGCTGGACCAGGGCAAGGGTGCCACAACTTTATATTTTTTATTAACAAGCCAGAAATTTGGAGTTTGTGAACAAGTAATTAGAGAAGATTGGTTTGCTGTGGATGTGCACACAGTCAAGTCACTCAGTATAGCTTACGGATTCGACAAGGCTTGATTCTTGGTCCAAATCACAGTTATTTGAAGATGAAATTACCACACATGAATACACAGTAAGAAATTTACTACTAAACAGGCACTGTTAAGAAATCCACCAAATAAAGCTGCATTTCTTTTCATGGGCAACATGCCTTCTACATATCTCTGACTTGCCAAACTATGAGACTGACATAGATTTCAAGAGTCTGATTTCCTGAGCTATGCAAATGGCAAAGATCACGAGTGGCCCTGGTAAATCCACCTCACATCCATGAACCCTGTGTATCACAAAACGTGAGTAAGTTTAAAAACCACAACAGTGCTGTGAGGAGATAGCTGTCCCCAGTGTTTAGGTAGAGGACTGCTTTCACTTCCTTGATATTTGTGAAAAATAAAAAAATTAAAACACTTAAACATTAAAATACTAAGCAACAGTAATCATAGCTCTCAACCTCTTATCAGCAAAAATCTGGACAAAGCCAAGAAAAAAAAATGTGGGACAAAGCCCCAAAAATAGGGACAAATTTTAAATGTTATGCTTATTAATGTAGAATAAAAGGTATTTTGTTACCATTTAATTTCTGAAGAGTATGAAGTCTGATACTCAAATGCCTGTCATTATTTACTGAATTCAATCCTTACTGATTTCCCACAAGAATCCAGAAAATCACAGATTTTTATGAGGAACGGGCCACAAATATGAGGCAAAAATCTGGACAATTGAGATGCATACAGTAATAAACAGTACAAAACTTTAGATGTTAATTCATCTTCTATGAAGGTACTGAAGAAACAAACTCAAGCAGGCTTAGTCACCAGAATAATTCAAGTTTTAATTCACGATAAGTGCTTTTGGACTTCATCAGATCAATGATTATTGAAAAATTGAATTGATCATCATGTTTCCTTCAGTCAAGAAATCTTTCTGTATAGCTCAGTTAATTTCCAAGGGAATAACCTCATCTTAATAGTGAACTCTTCCCTAAGCAGATTCACCACTGAATACAGTACCCATTTGGTCTGTACAAATTAAATCATATTGCTCAGCTAGGAAGGCCACAGAGATTTCTAACCAAGAAAAGTAAAAGTATTAAATTCTTCAGCTATCCTGACAGATTAGCACAAATGCTTTGCTTATACACAGCAGCCTACTGACTACTCCAAGATGACCTGTGTCTCACATTTGAAGCCACAGATGTCCCAGTCCTATTTGACCTTCAATTTCTTTGCAAAGCCATTAGCTCTCTAAATGTATATTTTATGTAATTTTAATACAATATTCAAAATATCTGTTAATTATTGTATGTTACATGATTGTTTTTGACTGAAATAAAATTTGTTTGTGTTATTTCTTTTCTGAAGAAATCTCATTAAGGTACATATGGATGAACATGCTAAACAGAAAAAAAGGTTGAATGTCTTGAATTATTTGGAGAGTTTGTTTTTTTCATTTTGCGTTATTCTGCCAGTTCACAAGCTAGCAGTTCTTCATGGCATGATGCTTAATGTATATGTATCTGCCAATAACAGTGCCACTGTGCTGTATGTGCACTGTTACAGGGCTTTGGTGTGGTTCTTGGAGCTTGAAGTCTTAGGTTTAGGGTGTATTTTGGAGATGATTTGTGGAATGGTGTAGTAAGTGTAGTTTCCCCTTAAATGCAGTGTTTTAATCTCAGAGTTGGTATATGTTGAGTTGCAGGGGTGAGAGGCAGGTTTGCCTCTAATAAAAACACATGTTTGTATAATTCATAGGTATATCTATCTGTCTATATGAATAATCATTCTATATGAATGATCTAGTAGTGCAAGGTTACAATGTTTTTCTTAAATTTAGAGCAAAGGTGGAGATGTTCCTATCTATGTGGGTCTATGTTAGAAGCTCAAGTTTTTAGAAACTTGAAATTCATATTGTCAAGATGATATGCTCGAGTTTCCAAAAACTCAAAACAACAAAAATTTACTTTTTTTCTTTGTTTTTGCAGGGGAGCAAGCCTCCCCCCCAGTGCCCACTGTGCACCATAGTGGGGATAAAGGTAAATTTTCTGATCCTCACTGTACCACGGTCTTCATTCAAAAGCTTTGAATTTTTGGAAACTCAATAATATCATCTTGATAATATGCATTTCAAGTTTCTGAAAACGTTAGCATCTGACAGGGACCCATCTACAATAGCACCAAATATATGTCCAGGCTGATCAAACAGGATGATGCCATGGAGTTCATCCATGTGTAAGTCACCTTAGATAAGGCCCCTTAAAATATCCTAGCTAGCTTTTGGTCACCATCTATGGACTAAGACTCTCACAACTCTTACCTAGACCTATAAGGGGTGACTTTAATAGTCCTTCTTTAGACTGAGAAAAATACATTGCCTCAAACTCACAGGCACAATGCTTCATGGAATTTTTTTAACTCAAACACCCTAGACCAGATAATGTACATTCCAACCACAGAATCAGATATAACTGCTCTAGTACACACCAACATGGGAGAGCGTTGCACCACCCCCTATATCAAGTCATCACTAGTGAGGTTGGCTCACAAAGCTGTCTCCTTTGAAATAAAAGTCAACTCAGGAATTCCAAATAAATTTGTAATAGTTAGGTGCTATTCTATGGCAAACTATATCCTATTAAGCAAGACCACAGCTACCTACACAGAAGTATTCACAGAAACCCTGTACAAACATGTAAATGGCTGCGTAGAGGCTGCCATGCCTACTAGAAGTAAGCCCAAAACAAACACCAAAAACAAACCCTACTGGTGGAATCTTCACTTAAATGGATCATATAATAAAGAAAAAAGTCATGGCCAAAAATCAGAAAGAGCAACTTCCATTAAGAAAAGAGATCTCTGGTTCAACTAAACAAGAAGCTAAGAGGACTAACAAAGTCTAAAAATGTCCACCATGAGGTCAGGATAGCCTGTCAGACTAAGTACAATCACAAGTCCTTCTTCAGCTATTTCTGGAACCTTAAAGGTAACACACAGCAGTGTGATGAACTGGTGGTCAGCGACACCACCTTCACTGATCTGGGAGAGATGGCCAATCACTTCAGCTCAAACTTCAACCCCCCGCTTCCCCCGGCTACCTGCTATGAAATTCCTACTAGCATAATCCCAACAGCTATTAGCAGGGATTAGGTTCTGGTGATGTTCCCTAAGGCTAAAAACACTGGCTCAGTGGATCCCAACAATATCCCTGGCTGCCTCGTGAATAGTCTAAAACACAACCTATCAGGACCATTTAAGGCACTCCTCAGCTACTATATCTCAAAGTATATATATCTATATATATATATATATATATATATATATATATATATATATATATATATATATAAATTTTGGGGAGTGCTGGGGCTTACTGTCCAGACTTGTGTGTGCAGGGGAGCTTGCATGACAGACAATGACAGACAACTTTAATGGAGAACAGTGATGTTCAGCATTCACTGTTTTCCTATATTTTTATACTTTTTCATAATTCCAGAGCTGATACCTAAGAGTCTAAGAATTACAAGAAGGAACCATAAAATTATTTTTGATGTACATTAATGACTGATTTGGCCTGATTGTCAGGTTAAGCTTATTTTATAGTCTTGAAATTAGTAAATGTACTAGTCAATTTTGTCTGTGTTACTGATTTTTATTTTTAGAGTTTTGATCTTCAGTCTGATGTTAGCACCTCCACTGATACATTCTAGGCATAGAATTTCAAGTAGAACTAATCAGTTGTTACCTTGAAGAAAAGATGACGGTCATTTCTAAGAATCGTTAAAGAAACAGTATGCAATAACAGTTCTTAAAACCATTTAGGTAGTTCAGGTTTGCTAACCCTATGATTTTTCTAGTAAAAAAAAAAATTCACAGGTAGGTAATAGGCTATTGGCCGTAGGGCCTATATAAGCCTAGTCGAAAAGGTATCCTGGCTTTTGCCACCCAAGAAAATTATTTTCCTGTGTTCCTGTCAAGTAGAGCCACAGAAGTGATCCCCGGGGTGAATTTCCTATTTCCCATCTAATCATCAAGATTTTTCTTGAAGAGTGCTAATGAGGAGCTCTGTTTGACATAGGTAGTCTGTTCCAGAGTATGGGAAGTCTCTGCGACAGGAATCTATCCTTCCAGCATGCTCTGTTTATTATGGTGACAAGGTTTAGGTCCCTAGAGCACGTAGCATGGAGGGATTGGGGTTTCTTTAAGTGGAGCATGTCCAACAGCTCCGGGTTTGACAAAGCTTTGTATTTTAGGCAGAGATCGTCTCTGAGTAGGCGATATACGACAGAATAAAGCTGGAGTTTTTTGAAACCATCTGCGTAGGGCATCTGTTTGAGGCCTGTAATCCACTTTGGAGGCATTTCTGAGGCCTTTCCAGTTGTTGTAGATGTCTTGTGAGGTACATACCAAAAGGTGCATTGTACTCTATAATGGGTCTAATGAGTGTTGAGTAGAGGAGAACAATGACCTCTTTTTCTGGATGAGAAACCTTTTGTGATGAGGTGTGTCATGTAGAAGGATTTCTTGACCACTGTGGTGATGTGATTATCAAAGGAAGAGACTACTGTCCACCTGTGTCCCAAGGTCTCTTATCACACTTTCAGTGTTAAGTAGACTATCGCCTATGTGGCAGTTCATGGGTACAGAGTTTTTACCAAAGGGGATGACAATGCACTTTTTGGCATTGAGATTGAGGCCATGGCTTTGACACCAGGCATCTGTCTCAGTGAGGCTCTTTTGTAGGATGTCCACATCGTTAGGAGTTTCAGTTATGGCTCCTAGTTTGCAGTCATCTTCAAACTTAGTTAGCCAAAGACCTTCTGTGTTAGCTTGTACTTCAGAGAAGTAGATACCAAACAGGAGAGGACCCAGGACTGAACCCTGTGGTACTCCACTTGTCACTGGTTTGAAGTCGGATTTGGAGTCTGCTACTTTTACAGTGTGGGTTCTGTCAGTAAGCTAGTTGCAACCCATCTTGTGACATAGGGATTTATACCTAGTTTAGTGAGTTTATCTATAATTCCAGAGTGGGGGATGGTGTTGAAAGCCTTGGCGAGATCTAGATAGGCTGTGTGAACCACTTTACCCTCATCTATGGCTTTGGTGACTGCTTCAAAGAAGTCTATCAGGTTTAGGAGACATGATCTGCCTTTTACAAACCCGAACTGTGTGGAGTCCAGAGTTTGGAGATTACCAATGTCTTTGTTTAGGAGTTCCATGATGATACATTCCATGGCCTTGCAGATCAGACTCGTCAGGCTAATAGGGCGGTAGTTCCCAGGGTCTGTCATGGCTCCCCTTTGTGGAGTGGGATAACCATCGCAGTGCTCCATTCAATGGGCACAAAGCCTGAGGTGAGGCTATGATTGAACATGGTACTTAGGTGGGGTGCCACTTCATTTTGTAGTTTATATAGAATGCAGCCTGGGATGTTGTCAGGTCCCATGGATGCTGTGCTCTTGGCTTTGGAGAGCAAGGTTTTTACCTGTGCAGCCATGATTACAGTAACTTTGCATTCTTCCTGTATAGAGATGGGCCCTTTAGGGGTGAGAGGGGGGTAAAGTTAGCACTGAACCTATCTGCCAGGATGTTGGCAATATCAGTTGGTTCTGTATATTTAGTGCCATTGTGCTGTAACTCAGAGCAGATCTGAGTGTTGCCATTGAGATTCTTGACATAGCTATAGAATGCTTTGTGGCTGTCTTTAGAATCAGTGTCAATTTTGTTTTCATAACTAGCTTTGGAGGATTTTATGAGGGATCTCAGCTTCTTACTGAGGCTGACCAGGGAGTTCCTCCAATTATGGGATTTTACTCTTTCTTTTGCAACAGTTTCTTTATTCTGTTGTACAGTTTGTTTATGGCAGAAGACTACCAGATTGTCTTCCTTTTTTTGGAGAATACCATCTTGATTCTGTTAGGGATGGCACGATCCATGCACTCTAAGTCCTTATTAAGTGTCTTTGTGTAGGATTCAGCGGTCGTACCTCTATTGTCTATCTGCATGGGTGCTGTGAAGTCTGTCACTTCTGTCTTAAGAAGCGTGAAATTGGCTTTGGAGAAATTTTTTACGGTTGTTTCCCTAATGGGGTATGGGGGTAGGATGTGGATGTCTAGTGTTATTAGCTTGTGGTCGGATCTGACCAACAAGGAACTGACCTCTGGTGTGGAACACCAGTCGCCCATGTTGGTAATGACCAGGTCTAGGATATTGCTGCCCCTGGTGGGGGTGTGGATAAGTTGATCCAAGGCGTTGAGCAAAAGAGTTGGTACATGAGTAGTTTTCCCAGTTAATGGTGGGGTGGTTGAAATCACCCATTATTAGGGTCCCTAATATTTTCCAGTGTATCAAGAAAAGAGGAGTGGGAATCCTGGGGCATGGTGGGGGGTCTGTAACAAGCTACAAATTTGGATTGCAGTCTTGCCCAGAGTTAGTTGCACTTGGATAATCTCAGATGCATTATGCTGAGCAACTAGCTTGGAGGTGTGGACATCCTTAATGAATATGGACACACCTCCGCCTTTAGTATTTTGGTCCGGGTTAGGTGGCTGAAAGGTGTGGTATGAATTATACCCTGGTAATGCAGGGGTGCTCTCTGGAGCTTTGAACCAGGTGTTTATCACTGCACAGATGTAAGTGTTCTCTATTTTAAGGAGTGTCTTGAGTGAGTGTATTTTGAGGTTTAGACTTCTAACACTGAGTAGCATTACCCTCAGATTTTGCTTGCTTGTACCTGTTATGGTGGTGAATTTGTCATTTGAACCTTTCCTAAAAAAGGCACTATAGGGGTGGCAAGAGCCTTTGCCAGTATCCGGAATCCCAAGGGCGACAGGTGCAGGCCATCTCTGGCAAAGCATCGTGGTCTGTCAATCATGTCATCCCAGACAGACAGATACTGGATTCCCTTAAAATGACACCAGAAGCTAAGCCAATTGGTGAAGTCAATCATTTTGTCCTTGTACTGTGGTATCATTCTGGGTGACGGCAGGATGCTGCTCAGGGCTAGGGTCATACCTGCTAGGGCTACAAGATTGGAAATCTCCTCCATGTCTCTTTTCATGTAGTCCAGGGAGGTACATCTCAGGTCATTCACACCAACATGGACAATGACAGAGTCCAGTCCAGTCCAGACAGTTTTACCCTTTTATATTGCTTCTGGTGGCTTGTTCATAGTTTACAGAATGTAATTATGTAATCAAACAATGGATGGTGGCTATACATTAAAATTACATGGGCCATAGTAAATGCTTATCTGACATTAGCAGATACACAGCGATCAAACTATTATTTACCATTGTCCAGCAGAGCTTTAATTATGGTGACATTGTATGATCTGTTTATGTTATAACCATAAGTGGTATGATTTTGCTAAGCCTCATAACGCCACACTTACTGATATTAAAGGAAATGTCATTACTACTGTATCAGGTATGAACTTTTCTTATCAGCTTTGAGAAACTTATTGAAGTAATTCCATTACTCAGATGGCAAACATCAGCAGATCTATTTATTCATAGGCCATTTTACATTTTTCTATTTAAGAAGAATAAGCCAAAAAGATCTGGCTAAACACAGAGCTCTGGAATGATAGGCATCATTCCTCCCTGTCTTGTATTATTTTGATTAACCAGTATTTTACCCATAGGCCTATAGATGGGCTAGCATAATTAAAGCATCCCATTCTCAGGAACAGAGTTGAACATCTTAACAAGGAAAAATTAGTAGAATTCATTGTCAGTACTTCATCAAGCACTGCTGTTTCCTCTTCTAAGAATGCCATGGGATTTGTAAGTGTAGCTGTCTCCTTAAAAAGCACAAAGAAGAAGAAAAACAAATGTTGTTCAGTGCCTAACAGAAGCAGGCATTCTGTTTTGTTATAAGTTCTGTTATGACTGTCTCCATGATTTTAACAGTATATTGGCATCAGAGGGATATAAAATGTAGGTGTTGTGAATGAAATGTAACTGCTTATCGTATATGATTTTATTCTTGCTAAATGACAAATGTTTCTGCGAGCTGTTTTTCATTTTTAGTAGGTTACTAAGTAAGTGCTAGTCTAGCTGTCCTTGTGGATTATTTTAAGTGTTGCCAGTTTTCATTAGTTTGTATCAAACCCAGTACATTTTGTATGTGAAGTAAACACTTTAACCATTATGCCAACCTCCATCTCCAAGTTATTGTTTTGCTTTTTGATAACCATGGCAAGACTCAAACCTACAAACTTTTGATCTGAAGTCAGACAACTTATCCATTAGGCCACATCGCCAAATGTTATCCATTAGGCCACAATGCATTTCTGACAGTATGAAGAATATTAACAAAACCTTACAGGAGAAGTACAGCTGTTTTGTGTAAAACACAAGCATTCTTTAATATGCATTTATGTACTTTCTGTTGCAGTCACGTGATCAAAAGATTGCAGGGAACCTCGATGGGGCACGCCATTATGCTGCTAAAGCCAAATGCTACAATATCCTGGCAACAATGTGGAACATCCTTATTCCGTTGGTGCTTATCGCACTCATCATTACAGGGGTGATCCATCTCTCTAAAATGCTCCAGGAGTCCTATAACCTCTTCAGCTACAAAAACACAGACAGCTCCTGGAATGACATTGGAAAATAACCATGTCAAGAAATAATGTCTGCCTGAAGAGCCACACTAAACCAAATTTCCTAATGAGGACTTTCTAATGCACTTTGAAGTTGTACAGACAACACTTATACTGGAGTATCTGCCTTCAGTTTTAAAGCAGTAGACTGCAAATAAACCTATATTATTTTACAATATGCTGATATTGCTTCCTCAGAGCAATTTGATATTAATTATAACAAATTTACATACGCAGAATTTATACTATGTTATCCTATGATAAGAGATAACGGAGCAGGCTATATAATGACTTCAACATTTGTGGCAGACAGGTAACTGACCCTACGCAGGTTCTTCTTGCTGTAATTACATGAATAATACAGATAGGTTATAGTATTTTTCTCTAAAAAATGATTTTGTCTGTTAAGGTTTACCATTTTAAGAATTGCATTTTTGCCAATGTTGTAATACAGCCATTGAATTCTCATAATTTATGATACATGATTTAAAGTCAACAGAATAAAATTTTAAAGAATGTTGCTGGTCTTTAAGATTTTGTATAACAGTAAAACTACTTACAAATATTTCATTCTATCATTACAATTACTTAAGCAAGAAAAGTGCTGCTTTTAGAATAAATTAAATGAATACAATTATGCATTTTGTCAGTGACTGTTAATCTATTTAATGCTTATACATGGTTGGTGATTTATATGAAAAAAATACTGTTATCATTTCCTGTGGGTTGACAAGTTATTGGCATTGCCATTATCCTTGGCTGCATTCATTCTCCCAAGGAATGAGGAAGTCTCTTCTTCCCCTCTCTTGAGATTTTTTAACTTCTTGTAAGATTTTTCCATCGTCTCTCTTATTGTGTTCTCAGCTTAAATCCTAGATGCTTGTGGAACTTTGCATGTTTTATCTCTCCTAGTCACCTTTTCCCTTTCCATTTTCTTAATCTTGATACCATTATCTTTTTGTTGTTATACCCGAGTCCTGCCTCTTCCTTAAACTTCTCAAATGTCCCTATTATAGGTTCTATTCCTGCAGCCATCTGCATATAACACAGACTGAGACTTCATCCCTTCCTTTTCTACAAGCATTGTTAGATTGTGTCTGACTTCCACTGCCTACGTCTTGATCTCATTCATGACCAGGTCCAGGGATGGTGGACACTCCTGTCTGGTTCCCCTCTCTTTGTGTCTTCTTGGACACACTTCCATTTATGAGCATTTCAGTTTATGGGTCTTGATATATGAATTTTTTGCCTGTCTGCCTTTCCTGCAATGTTCTCCATGGGAATTCCCACTTCACTATATCAAAACACTTATGCAAGTTAAAGAGCACAGTCCTGTCTTTCAGTACTTGTTCTGTTCCTCCTTGTGTATAAATTCCAGTAGGTTCCATCAGTTTTTTATACCTGCATTCCTTCCCTTCACTAGACCATTTTGTCCTGCTTGTATTATTTTTGGCAATACTTCATCCAGTCTTCCTGCCAATCCCTTTGCCAAAATATGGATGTCTACATTAATTGAAGAGATTGGTCTATAGTTTCTGACTTCTTTCTTTTCTCCTCCCCTTTATGTGCCATGGTTGTCCTGGGCCTCCTCATGCTTGTACATATTTTGTCGGACTCATGTATTTCCTTATATTACTTCTCTAGGACCTCCCACCCTTCCTTTTCCCCCATTTGTAGACCACTAGGAGGAATCTGGCCCTCCAGCTTTCCTTATCTCGTACCTTGTCACCTCTGCATTCAGCTCGTCTCTTTGTTTATCCCTCAGTATATATCCCTCTACATTCTTTACCCAGTTCTATTCTGAGACTTCTGTAAATTACTGCCTTTTGAAAATCTCCCTGTAGTATTCCTGAAATCTTTCCCTGATTAGCCGGTCTTTTTCTAATTATTCTCCATTGTCTCACATTATCCTCTTTCAAACAAACAATAAGGCAGAGAACTCCACGTAAAGCCAATAAAATATTTATTCGATAAAATCACAGATAAAATGAGCGCTTTCAGGCTGTGTGCCCTTCATCAGATAAAATAAAGAACTAAACACTTCACATTTAAAATGTTAAACATCCAAAATTCTAGGAAAAAATTCTAATATTGGTTTTAGGGCACATTCTACCCAAATAGATATATGCTCAGTGACCCAACCCCTGCCTGAGACAATAGGTTTTGTAGGACACAGCACATTTTATTGGTGTATTATCAACATATTTAGCAGAGAATACTAACACATTGGACGTTAATAATCTTTTCACTGTTATAGACAATACATATGGGCTAGAGGCCATTGAAAAACTACTACACAACAAGATGCAGTATAACAGTGAAGATACTCAGAGGATATGTAAATTACTGAGTATTGTACTTGAGAATAACATTTTTCAATGTCAAAGGAGGCATTACAGACAACAGTGAGGGGTCGCCTTGGGCACACCCTGTGCCAATTCCTATGCCAACCTTGTGTTGGCATATTGGGAATATTGTAGTATATTTGATACTGCACATGCATGGTCCAACAATTTATGTCTCTACACATGTTTTGTAGATGACATTTTTTTCTTATGGGATGGCACCATACAAGATATAGAAGCCTTTATTACATACTTGGAAAATAGTTCAACTTTTTTCAGATTGTCAGTGAATTACTCACTGTCCATGATAGAATTTTTGGATGTGAGACTAAATAAGGAAGAAGGTGGTCAGATAAGTACGTCGCTATACAGAAAAGACTGTTGGCGCAATAGTTTGTTAAGTTATGATAGCATGCATCCACAACACACCTTTGACAATATTGTCAAAGGACAGGTGAGTAGGATATCAAGAATCTGCAGTGGTGAGAGTAGGTTCCATGAAGAAGTGGATTGCTTCCAGGATCATTTATTAAGAAGAGGCTATAAGTACAAGAGAATAGAACCACTAATAGCTAATAGTAAATCTAAACGAAACAGTATGGCTAGACCGTGGTTATATACAGGTACTACTGATGTTATAGATATACAAGAAATGCCACAAACAAAAAAATTCACTAAGGAGAGAATTAATGTTGTACTAACATACAGTAGTGATGTAGGAAATATTTGTGAGATTATAAGACATCACTGGCAGATATTACATACAGATCCGAAAATTAAGGTGGCTATAGGAAGTACCCCTAGCTTTGTCTTTAGAAAGAACAAGAATTTGAAAGATCTACTTTGCAAGGCGCCTATGTTTGTTACAAAGAATGCTGTTATAACTAATAAGAAAGGTACGTATCCATGTCATCATTGCAAAGCCTGTCGATTTATTTCTCAGACTCATGTCTTTATACATCCTAGAACTAAGAAACGCTATACATTCAATGGTTATGCTGATTGCACAACACGTAATTTAGTATATATAGCGATGTGTCAAATTTGTGATACATACTATGTTGGGAAGACAAATAATATGTTGAAGACTAGGATATTTCAACATTTATCAGATATTAAACATGAAAGTGAATATAATGCACTTGCACAACACATTAAAGATAATGGGGCACACTCATTTTTGTTTATGGTGATACAGGTTATTAATCCCAATGTTAGAGGTGGTAATTTGTGCAATGATACTGAATGTATGGAAACTAGATGGATAGTGAGACTGGGGGCAGATAAGCCTTCAGGCATTAACATTACTGTGCCTTTAAAACCCATCCTTAGAAAAAGGAGGGTAAAATACTGAGATGTGATAGGATGTTTGACATTTTAAATGTGAAGTGTTTAGTTCTTTATTTTATCTGATGAAGGGCACACAGCCTGAAAGCGCTAATTTTATCTGTGATTTTATTGACTAAATATTTTATTGGCTTTACGTGGAGTTCTCTGCCTTATTGTTTGTTTGAGATTGCTGTTTTGCTTTTGGCAGAGTACTTAGTGCTGAAGGAATTTTACTTTTTGTTTTTGGTTTTACATTATCCTCTTTGCATTGCATTCTGCCTGCTTCTTTTCATATTTTTTGTGTAGTTGTTTCCCCTTGTACTTTGCCCACCATTTGCCAGTAGCCCCATTCAGTAGCATTGTTAAATATCTTACTCCATAATAATTAACTTTTCCGCTCCGTGCTAATTACCGGTTCCCTTCCAGCGCCCTTCTGTAGACATCTAGCACTCTCTACAGCTTCTTCTCCTTTCATCAGTTATCAGCTGTCGGTGACCTTGAGCCCATCCATATTCCCATTTGTCCCTGTCTTTCATATTCTCCTGTACTGACTCCTTTCTTAGTCCTTGCAGAGTTTCTTTGTCCTCTCATTCCTTCTATTTTTGGACCTCTTCCATTATTTCCATTAAGAACCCGTCTAAACTACTCGCCTGTGCTAAATGTTTCCTGTGAAGGCATATTCTCTCTCGTTTGGATACGTTTCCTTTCATATATCCAGCCACCCTCCCACTTTCATTGCTTTGGCTACTTCTCATCTCATCCTTTTCTTATTTTCCCTCTGTCCATCCAATTTGCTTTTCGGTTCTGTGGTGACACTGATGGCCTCACCATTATCTCTAGTCCATCTCTTCTGATCAGTGTCCAGTTAGCAAAAAAGTTTTTGTAGAATCCTTTTTCACACCTGTTTGATGCAAATATGTTTCCTATTCATTGGTCTCTCTTCCTCACCCTTCTGTGACAGATGATTTGTCTACCTATTCCACTTTTTATTGCTTTTTCTTTAGTCGCCTGAAGCCTTGTACAAAATATAGTTTTTACTCCCATCTTTCTTCCCCCACTTTGCTCTCCATTTCTTCCTTAAAATAGTCATAGCATAGTATCTTCTCCTCATCTGTGATTTTTAGTTTTGTTTCTTGTATTATAACAATGTCCCCCATCCTCTTTAACTTTTCCTGTATTTTACTTCTTCTGATGAGATTTAACAAAACCCAGTATGCAATGTAATTAACTGTATTTTCTTTGTTGTTTTTGCCCACTCCTCCCTGTTTTCCAGTTGTGGCCATTTGTCATACTCCTTTTTCCAGGCCTTCCCACTGAACATCATGTTCTTTGGAACCTGACTGCACTCAGATTCCTTCTCCCCATTCCTGGCCTCTGTATCCCTGACTTCTGGCTCTTCCATGTGCACAAGCATGCCCAAGACACGCCCTTTTAAGATTTTCTTTTGCTCCCTTCCAGTGCCTCTCACACTACTATAGTGCATGCAAACCCATTCATTGGTCCCCCTTCCCCACTCTTGCTCACCAGTCTAGTGTGCCAGCTTTATCTGTCGGATAGGCCAACATTCTTTTTTTAGTTTTACAGGTGTTTATTCTGCTGCTTATATGTCTGTCCCTTTATTTCATATTTGGCTCTGAATTGTTGTTTACTTTCCCTTGGTTCCGCCATGGATTAGTTTTCATGCCCCCAGGTGTTACATCAGCAATTAGTACTTATTTTTTTCTAAGACTTGGCCATTGAACTAAGTAGTTATGTAAAATATATTGCTTACCTTGGAGGCTTACCCCTTTACCTCTCATATCTGCATTACCTATCATTACCCTGGGAATCAATCCAGTCCATTCCATTGTTTGTAAAGTTTTGTTGTTGTGTTCCCAGGGTCATGCTTTGAAAGATAAGTATCTGTTTAATTTAATACATATTTTTGCACTGTTTACAGTAATCTGCCTTATAATATCCTTTCTTTCCACTTATTTATTACTTCTTTCTTTCCATCTTTATGTGGTCATTTCAGTTCTTCTGTAGTCCTGCCTTCAATCTCTAACTCTGCCATCCATCATAAATACTTCTATCCAGTTTGTTTAGTCCTTTGTTTATCCAGCAGTTCACTTCTGAGTCACCCGAACCAACTGATACACCATCCTCCCCTCCCCCTTACAGGCCCCCCTTAAATTACTCTGCTTCTGCTTCTTTCACTGTTTTGGGGGCTAAATTTGAGTGTCTTCTTGTTTTTCTGTCCCTTTGCTATATCTTTTCTACTTATTTCCATTTTGTCTTTCTGTCTTTTTTCTCATCTCCTTATGGTTGCCTTTTTATGATTTATTTCCTTCTTGTCTCTTTTACTGGCATGCACCTCCCTCCCCCCCGAACTTCTTGGTCTTGTCTTCTTCCTTGCCGGGGTTTCATCATCTGTTACTGCACATTCTCCCAGAATCTCTGCATCACCCCTCCTACATCTAGGCATTTAGGGTTCCTCTACCAATTCATGACTGGCAGATGATTCAGATTTTTGCTGCCTGGGTTGTTTAACTGTCTTTGTTGTCTTTGTTTAAACATTTGCACATCCCCCTATCACTTAGCCTGAAACGTTCCCCTTCCTGTTGTGCTTCCAGACTCACAGGATATTTTGACCATGCAGCTGTCCCATTAATTCTCAGTTCATTTAATACGTCCACATAGCTTTCCTTCTCTTATAGAGTGTCTCGGTGTAATCCCTGACCAGATTTATGAACATCCCTGTAAATGCGATAGCTCAAAGTCTTCCTTGCCTAATTATTTTATTTGTCATAGTAATGGAATAAACAAATGCCAATATTTTCATGGGACTGCTTTCTACTGCTGCCTGCTGCCTCTCCACTCTGTGCATCTCTCAGTATTTCTTGATTTCCTTGTATTACATATCTGTAATAGTTGCATTACAGATTTCTCCAGTTCACTGTCACTCTCTGTCTCTCTTGTTCACACTGCAGTTATCCAACTGTTATTCATTTTTGCATGATTTTCAAGGCCATCCATTTTCAGCTTGTCTTTTTATTATGTTTTTTTTTGGTTCCCGTATTATGTGAATCTGATCCTACAGCTCAGATTTACTTGCTACTTTATCTTACTTCATATTTTGCAACTTCCCTATAGCCATTATGCTTCTGTTTTTTTGCAGTACTATTGTTTGTTTCAAGGAACTCACATGTTGACTTATCGTGGTTATCCTTTCAAAGACAATGCACAGTTGTTCGTTCTTGTTTGCAGCTTTAAAGGCAGCCATCTGTTCCTCATTTTGTGTCCTTCTGGGTTGCTTTTCCTCCCTCGGAACTCTGTTTTTATACAACTCTCTGCAGACCAGTTCCAGAGCTTTGGACTTAAGTAGTCTGTCTAGCTGAGCTCTCTTGCACCCTCTTCTTACTTCCCAGTACATTGGAGGTTCCTTGGGTAGTTACTGGAAAAAGAGGAAGTGAATGGTTAGAGGGGGAAATTAAGGAATTGATAGGAGTGGAAGGATATCAGAAATAAACTTGGGGAAAGGATTCATTGGAAAGCAGTGAGTTAAATGAGCTTCAGAGAAAGGCAACTTACATGAGAAACAAAGAAAAGGGGGGACTCAGCAGAAGGCTACACTAGGAGTGGCAATATAGGAGGAGATTAATGAAAAAAGAAGGAGTAGAGACTCTTTACTTTGCAAATTCACCCAAAGCAACACAAGCATTGGCAGTGAGGTTGAAGCACCAGGAGGCAAAAAGTGGAGTATTTAATTTGAAATGGAGAGGGATTGCATTTTAAATTTTGGAGCATTTCTCCCCGGGCCTCCGCTGAAAACAGGCTCTGTGGAACCTAGTCGGACTTTCCTGGCCAACAAATGTTAAATAAATAAATAAAATAAAATAAAAAAAATAAAGAACCTATAAAAAATATGAGGTAGAGGACATGATTTCTATTTTAAATCATGATTCTAAATGCTTTATGATAATTTTGGAAGATCGACTAGCTAGGAAAGTTCCAAAGTTAGTACATTATGACCAGACAGAGTTTGTGAGGTGGGGGTATAGGAGAATGGATGAAATAATAAAAAGCTTATCTGTTTTCTGCTGTGCATCCTTCAAAAAACACTGAGTAGTTGCATTGCCATTAGACATTGAGAAAAAGGCTTTTGACAGGGTGAAGAGGTGCTATTTATTTGGGCTGTTGAAAAGGGAGTTTCTGTTGGAATGGGTAAACATACTGGGAAAGGTATATGAAGGTACTAAGGCTAAAGTAAATGTAATAACAAGGATGTCTGGAGAACTAAAGTTACAGAAAGGAATAATACAATGATGCCCCTTCCTCATGCTAACTGTAGTGATAAGAAAGGTAGAACATGAAGGGCCTTGGTGGCTGGACAGACAGAGGAAATCTCTTTATGCATGGGTGATGTTTTGTTAACAGTTGAAAATCCAACAAAAGACTTGATAAATCATGGGGTATAATTCATAGCATCAGTACAAAGTTGGGGTACATAGTAAACCAAACCTAAACACAGACAACTGCAATAAATGATGAGCAGGAGGATTACATGGGTAAAGTGCAGAAGTAAATGTGGAAAGAAGAGATTAATTATTTTGGGATTTAGGTAAAGACATTAGTTAAAAACTCCTTGGGTATAACATATGAGAAAATATATGAAGACATGAGGACTCAGTGGGAAAAGTGAAAACTATCAGTTTAGAAGTGAATCAAAGAACAGAGATTTTACAAGTGCATATATTGCCACAGCTACTATGTTAAAAGTTGGGGATAGTTATGCGATGATCGAATCGCCAAATTCACCACAGGGGCATCCTGTCATAGTCACCACTGTCTCTCACTTGCTGAACTGTGCTGGCTTTAACTCTGTCACCTCCTTCAATGGTATCAACTCTCACTCGCCCACAAACTAGTAAGCCATCCACTAAATGTCCCATCCCTCCAGAATCTACTCCAACCTTACCGCACCACCAGACCACTAAGATCCAGCAACAAAAATCACTTGCAGATCACTAAAGCCAATAACTCTGCTGGTGAAGCACTATTCTCTTGTACCATAACCAAATTATGGAACTTCCTCCCACCCACAATTACCTCCATACTATCATGCACCCACTTCAAAACTTTACTAAAAGTGCACCTAAAAACATGCTGGCTATGCCCTTGGAACTCCCACTCTAATATCACCCACCCCATCCAACCACTACCTTTCTTTCCACTCCACTAACTACCTTGATTATAGCAAGCTCAGATGCTCATAAGCCTAGTACTTATTATACAGCAGGAACTTCTTATTGTAACATTTGTTAATGTCTGTTATGTACCTCACAGATAAAGATTTTGGTTGTCTGCTGATGTACTATGTTCTTCATCTGTAAATATGTTGTAAGTAATTGCTATGTAAATTGTTAATCGCTATGTAATCCAATGTAACTATTGTCTATTTTAACTGTGGAGCTTTTCTCCCCGGGCCTCCGCTGAAAATGGACCTACATCCAGTCGGACACTCCCAGTCAACAAATAAATATATATATATATATATATATATATATATATATATATATATATATATATATATATATATATATATATGTATATATAAAATAAATATATGAATTTGCACTATCAAAAGGAGTGGAGTGAGACTACCAGGGGATAAAAGTTACGATGGAGAAAAGGGCGGCTACAAGACACAGCAGCATTCCCAAATTATCAGTGTAATTAATAAACAAAGAATGAATGGAGGAATGAGTGAAGGACTGATATCAAAAAGAATAGGTGCAGTACGAATGAAAGAAAAATGGATATTAGAAAAAAACGAGGGAAGAATGGATAAGAGAAATACAGGAAGAAATAACGGGTCCATATTAAATCAGCCAACACTTAAAAAAGCAAATTCTGATTTATCGACCCCATGTAAGTGAAAGCTTACAGTCCCGAACACTTAGAACAGTGATTTTTTTCCCCAGGGAAAAAAAATCGCTGTTCCACAAAAAAAATAAATAAATAAAAACATTACATAAAGTGGGGGGCTGTGCCCCCCACACCCTCCCACTTAAATATACCAACTCTGAGACAGCACTACAGTGAGGAAAATGGCAAAAGTGACAGAGGCGGCCAAATGATTTCTTTCCCAGGGAAAGAAATCACTTATATGCCGTTTCGCAATTTTGCTGTTTTGTGCTTTCAAGTTTGATCAAGACGCATTCAAAGGATTACGTCTTTGATTATATAATAGGAACCTGAAATATCATGAGAGAACGGAGGAAAAGAATGCAGTTCTCAAGGTATGTGACTAAAGTAAAGAAATTTAAAGTATTTGCATGGCAGTGTTTGCATTACTGATTCTATACACTGGCTAGGTTAGCAAAGACATTCCCAGATTAAGGAAGATTGCCAGAAGTGTGATGCATTAACTAGAGCCACTTAGACTTATATATTTCAGGACTGCCCAAAATTTAACTGTTTGTCCTTTCGTCTTTTCCCAGTTAGGGGTCGCCACAGCGGAACTCCGGTCTGCTAATGATTGGCAGTAGATTTTTATGGTGCTGAGTTGCCAGCCTGATGCCCAACCTTCAGCAAATGCACACCCATTCATGCATGTCTTTTCGAGGCCACTCGACCACGGAGAGGACATGCAAATGTGATGGCAAGATATGGAATGGATAAATGGTAAAGAAATAAATGGAACATATAATGAGAAAGGGTAGGAGGAAGGTCAAAAGGTGACTGCAACAAAGAGATAAGCATGGGAGAAGGTCAGTAGGTAGAACGTATAAATAGTCATGTGCAAACGTAGTTGAACCTTAAAGAAATAGGTCAGAAACAGAAATTATAATTATATAGTTATATCTATCTATATATATATATATATATATATATATATATATATATATATATATATATAGGGAGAGAGAGAGAGAGAGGGGTAGAATGATGTTGGTCAGTACTATCTTTTGTTGACATCTATTTAGTCCCACAAATCTGATTGAGTAAAGAGATAATCGACAGGTGTGTGAAATCGCAAAATTTGCGGGGTAGGGGAAATATACCTTGTTCCCGAAACTGTGTGATCTCAGAGTGAGTATGTAAAATTAGCAGGGTGCATGTATGGGGGGGGGCTTGCCCCCTGCAAAAACATTGTTTTAAACTATTTTTGGCTTTACAAGTTTTGCCTGCACCTAGATTGTCAATCAGCCCATTTGTAGTAGTGTCGGCATTTGCAAAGTCGATCTTTCAGTGTTTTGATCATTATCATTAAACCCATATATGCATATCTAATTCTGCAAAAAAAAACACAGCCAAGCAATACTTAAACTTCCTATAATGGAGGCCCATAGGATATATGCAAATGGCCCTTTAAGGACATAAGTGTTTCAACTATACGGTGTCTGAATATCCATGGCATTTATATATATATATATATATATATATATATATATATATATATATATATATATATATATATATATATATAAAACAATTGTAAGACGGCAAAGTATGACAATTTTCAAACATTACCTCTGAGTTATGCTTTAATATGACCAAAGAAAAAGGGGCTAACAAACTAACAAGAACCAGTGGAAAATAACCAGCCACCATTATTAATATAAGGGCCCCATGCATGACAATTGCTAGTTGAATATTAATTTTTTTATTTGTTTTGTTTGCATGAAAAAAATTAAATTGTCTGGATAAAAAAGAAACAATTGATAGCTAGGCCTTGGCTAACTTCTGAAGTGGCAAGCCATAGCATTTTATAAAACTCTTTTGCTGACAAACTGGCAAGAGCTGAGATGCATGATTTGAAATATATCCTTAAAGCTTTGGTTAGAACCTGATAATAACAGCAACATAAACATGTTAAAATTCTAATAGTTGATAGATTTTGAAGAATATCATGTTGTACTATCATAAAGCGGGTCATGCAGAATGATCTCAACAAATCTGATAAGCTAATAACCTTAGTAGAACATGTATTAGTTAATGACATTGTGTTTAAAAATGAATTATCTGCTTCTAAAGCTAAAGTTGCAACAAGAAATGTGCTATCTTTTGTAAAACAAACTATATCAAGCAATGGGTTAATTTGTTTCAAATGTGATGGGAAGGAGCATATAGCATGCTACAAATAAAATTGTTCCAGTGGAGTGTAACAATATGATAGCTAGAGTAACTGAGTCAGCATTATGCAATTGTGTTGCATCCAAACTAGTGAAGTGCATTGCATTTCTAGAAAAAAAGAGAAGTTCAAGCCCTGTTAAATTCTGGAAGCTTGGTTAACCTTGTTAAGAGTCCTCAGTGAAAAAGGAAAGAGTTCTCTGGTATGTAAGTATATGATTAGTAACAAACAAAAAGCGGAGCTAATATGTGCTCATTCTTATAGAAACGACCCCACCTCCCACACACACATACTCATGTAGAAAACATAATGAGTTGATACAGGGTTTATAGCCACAGGTTATCTTTGAATTATCCTGTTATATTTGGAAAAGATTTTCACCATTTTAAAGTACTGTGGAAAATTTTGAAGGAAAGTTAATTCATAGACACAATTTCCCAAGTGGATACATAAAACAACAGATTGTTATGCCTGTTCAGTATATGAATAGGGAGACAGCAAGACAAGGGCAATCCTACTGAGATCTAGCATCCAACCAGGAGAAAGAAATAGAGTTATAAAAGCTGCTGCAATCTTGCTGTAGCTAGACCATAAAATGAATCGTGTGTTGCCAGAAATGTCATAGTTATAACGCAGCATAAATCTCATACTATAAAAGATGTCGATATAGGAGCTGAAGGGGAATTGACAGAAGATGGGAATAAAAAACAATACAAGAAAGAAGCCTGCACAGACTTTTACTGGAAGTGTTAGCACGGAGACAAAATAGAAGTAAGATAATTGAGACACTCAGAGCAAAGAAACAATAGTAACCACTAAAAATAAGAGAGGTAGTACAATGCAGAAGTCTGAATCTGAAACCATTCCTATTAGTGTAAAGATTATGGTAATTCTAAAGGCAGACTCTAAGAAACAAGTAGTGTAAATAAAAAATAAAAATTGAAACATTTTGTTCTGAAATGCTCTTTTCAGTGGATAGCAACCAAGAAAAGGAAAAGAAAGTGAGAGGTTGGTGTCCACTCACACTGACAGAAGGAGAGCAACCTATAGCAGGAAAACCCAGAAGAGGATTGTTTAGAGGGCAGAGAACTTAAAGAAGATTGAGGTTTTTATTGCATTACCCTTTTTAGGAGAAAACAGAAGAATCTGTGATGCTAGTGTTTTTGTTTGAGGAAGGTATGTATACCTGTAAGCTACTTATGAAAGAAAACCTGAGGTAACAGACTTACAGGTAAGCCATACCAGTCTAAAAAGGCAGAATGGGAAGATAATACCTTAACCTGGACGAGAGAGAGAGAATGTAACCAAGGTTGCAAGGGAGGATGGTAAAAAGAAATCTAAACCAGTTATAACTGATGTACTGAATAATGGAAAAGAGAAAAAAACTGAATTTAAAATCTTTAGAAAAGGGAAGGAGCAAGTTATGTAAAAATACATGTTATTTTTGGGAGCAATGTATGCAGAGCAATGCTCAGGTAGATAACCAATGTTTAAGGGAAGTCAGAAATTCAGGAATTTAAAGAATATTGAAGTGAATGATAATTGTTAAAAGGAAAACATATATGTAAACAAAACCACAAAGTCACTGCTGAATCACCAGGGAAATAAGAACAAAGAAACATTCTGCAGTTTATTAAATCACCATAAAACATTCAGTACACATAAAACTCTTAACTGTCTCACCACGTTTTTCGCTGGTGATTTGTGTTTCCTATTTTTTGGTTTTCTTGAAAACATGTATATATATATATATATATATATATATATATATATATATATATATATATATATATATTGCATGAAAATAATGAAAATTGTCAATATGCTTTGTTTTCTTTTCTAGTAATATATCTACAGCTGTCATTGCTTCATTAGTGATTTAATAAAGATATTTAAAAAGCTATGGTTTATGCTGATTTTATTACTTATCAGCTGTGCTGAGCATATCAAATTAGTAAGCATAATGCAGATGGTTTTACATTTCCTTGTAACTTTTTTCGGCTATTTATGCATATAGGTATGCATATATATACATATTCATATAGATATACATATACATATACAGGAGCACTACAGAATCCTGAAAGCCCAGAATCCTGAAGACCAAAATACTGAGACCAAAATCTCAAAAGTTCAAAATACTGAAAACTAAAAATACTGAAAACACACAGGATACCAACAATTACTATATTCCAGCACAAGTACATACAGAAACATATTACCATCTGGCACTCAGTCACCACCATCCACTCCACCCAGAACACCTCCCCACATGCAGACCCAAACAGTCACAACATGACCAACCACTCAAGCTAATACTGAACAGTCCACCGATCCAACCAATCCACTGACACCTCTTCCACCGACACCACAGCTGCATCCTTTCCACACTTGGCCACCAGTGACTCCAAAGAACTCCAGGATAATGGACACATAATACAGAAAACACAAGACGCACACCAACAACAGGAGCCAAAGAGGCCGCTCGCACATAAGGTACCACCATCTTATGTAATATAATTTTACTTTAACAGTGTCACATTGCATTTTATAGAGGATGACATCATCAGGGTATGCTGAGAAGAAGATGCTGGGAGGGGTGTCTGACATCGTTGTGGACTCATATCCCAGTGTAAAATTCTGCACATGCATACATTGACTGCTGTAAGATTAGAGCCCCTACCTATCTAGTCACACAGGTTAGAGTACACAGTACATAATGCTAGTGCAACCACAGACGTCTGATTTCAAAAGTGTCAGATTGCATTTCATAGCGGATGACATCATCATAGTGTTGCAGGTATACTGTTATGAGACTTCAGAGCAAAGCCAGGATTTAGTGTATGACTGTAAGTGCAATTTGCAAATGTACTTATAAATACATCCTGGCAACCTGGATGAAATAACCTGTCATGAATGCATATTGCAGAAGTGAGATAAACATGTACCTATTTTTCATAATGTGTAGATGAGAGACACAACCACCCCCCCCCACACACACACACACACACACATTTGGGAAACACCAGTAGTGCAATGATGGAGTTATGTGTCTTCATATTCAGATGAAGGTATGCCTACATTAATACAAGTTACTGACAATATCAAGGGAATATGATAATGTATGACCAATGTTCGCTGTCACTATAATCCCAAGCCAAATATAACAATGCAGTTCAGCTATATAATTCTGGAGTCTGAATGATAGTGACCCAAGTATAATATAACAGTTGCAAGTGCATTATTGCAGAGCAGACGCGGATATCAGAAAGTGTGTTCAGTCAAGCACACATGTCAGCGGCCTTGTCTTGTGTTTATGACTGCAGTCCCATATATTGGAGGATTACTGCCCAGTAACCAGAGTTAGATATGCCAGATAGCTCTTAATAAAGAGCATTGCTGACATGCTGATATGTGTGGGTAATGGCACTTCAAATACTCTTTTTTGACCAGTATTCGATATATCTCCATAAGAACTCATAACTGTGGCAAATGTTAAGAAGTGAAGGATTAAAAATATCACTGACATACAAAGTCGCACTAAGAAATGATGTGAGATGCATCTAAAATCAAACCATTTATGCTATGGTTAGAAACCATCTTCAGTAAAGGGATTTATGTCAACATTCCACATAGGATAGGAAGTTGCACTTTGAAACAGTTACTCTGACTGATCATAGACTGCCGGATGTAACAAAGTAGTGCCTTTTCTGTCTTAACTCTGCACTCCTATAGTGCAGCATGTTTAAGAAGTATTGCATGGAGATAACCAGACTAATATGGCCAATGGCAAAAACTCACCAGGTTTTGCCATAGGACATGAATAGCCATTCACCACCACTCAGCATTGGTATGTGATGCCAAACTCTGGGCAAATGCAAAGGACAAAAAAATTAAGTTTTTTTATGGGCCATTTCTGGCCATGTGTGTTGTGTGTGATTCTACTTTTTGACCAGATTAAATATGTGAAAATGGGATTGATAGGAAAGTGGTGAAATAGGGAGGCAAGCAGAGGGAAGAAGAAAGAGGAAGCAATACAGGCATTTGCAGGAGGGGATTGAGAAAGAAACATAGATATCCACTTCTTCATCACAGTAATGTATACATGTAGACAAAATTTAATGAATTTGTACTGTCACCACAACATGGATAGGTGGCAACAATGCAATGACATTGTATAGCCAACTGGAACAAATCAAGTGTGTTGAAAAGATTTGTATGCAAAGTGGGGAGCTATGTATGAAACATTTTTTTGTGAGACAGGTGCCGTGTTTTTGTTTCAAAATAGAGGAATGTTGGTGAAGGTACCTAGGAATATGAGGGAGGGAAGGTAGTTGAAGAATTAGGTGCAGAAACAGGGCATACAAGAGAGATGCAGGAGTGGTGATGGAAACAAAAAATTAGGGGAAACCTAGGGGACGTCTGAGGTACATGCCCATCAACCATGAGAACAAGGAGAATCTAGTCCTCACACTCAGAACTGTCATCACTGTCCCCTTCCTCACTTGCCTGTAAGTCTGCTTGATGTGGGAGTGTCTTTTTGATTTTTAGGACCAGCTTCTCCACTTGGCTGATGTGGGCACCAAGGCCACTCTCTATTAGATCTCACACCATCCCTGGCTGCTCCTCGGGGGGGGGGGTGACATAATCATTGCCTCTACCAGTACTCCTGGAGGGGTCCACAGTATCACCAGCCAGGGCACTCCTACCTGACAAGGATGTTCCAGGTAGGGCAGGGATTGTGGAGGTAGTACTGCCAGGTTGCATCCCAGAGGTGCTGGGTGTTGGTACAACAGCCAGTGGAGGGTTGCCAGGCCGAGTTGCATGGCTGGCCATAGGCATAGGCCAACTAGGCGGGCGCCTAGGGAGCCGCTCTAGCAAGGGCACTTTTCCATGGCCCCTTGCCCTAGGCACCAGTTGACCTAAGGCCGCTCCTGCCGAGTTGCAATGGCTGACCCACCTCCCTTGGCTGAAATGCATTTGGTTTTTTGGCAGAAAGGTATCATATCAGAACAATGTGAATCCAAGTAACCCCCTCAAAATGAAAATAAATAAAAGAGAAATGGCATACATCAGACCTATCATTAAGTACAATGCCCCCTTTGGTATGTACCTAACCAGGCATATTCAACAACTGGAATGCATACAGAAGCTTCTCACTAAAAGAATACAGGGCATATGTAATATGTCCTATGCTGACCACCTCAAGGCCCCATCCCTGTATTTTGTCTCCTACAGGATTTTGAGGGGAGAAATATGCCTGGCATACAGGGCATTGTCAGACCCCACTCTGATGGACTTCCTGCATATCCACAAAACAAACAGCACCAGAATTACCCATTTTAAAGACTTAAACCTTGCCTGTGATATAAATAGGACCTTATAGAGAGATAGTTGTGTGTCCCAGAGACCTCCCTGTCTATGGAACAGGCTTCCCGTCTATGTAAAGCAGAGTTTCTCCCTAACCCAATTCAACTTGGACAATTGGATGGGAAACCTATGTCTCTAATTGACACAAATAACCTGTAAATGGCTCATCTCCCAGGCCCATGCTTACACTTATCAAGGGTATCAGAACGTGTTAGAGATTTGGAATGCATGACTAGGCTTAAAAAGGCCCTTGTGGTCATTAGCCTAGTAAACATCTATGATCCTATAAGGGATGGGGTGAGACAAAAAGAAAAGAGATGATTAGTACTAAGCTATTTCACATTCATTCTTTATTACAATAAAAGCCATTTGTTATTATCCTAGCTAGAGAGCTTTCACACTCCCAAAAATGATTGCAAATCACTACAAGTAATCTTTGCAATATGCACATATTCTACAGATGCTTTCAAAAATACTAGAGAGCAAGTTAACAGCATGGCATTAAAGCCAATTCACTTTGTATTTAAAAATTATACTTGTTGAATGTAAATTTATAGGTTAGTTGGGAGAATTGAACCTACATAATCTGAACACACTATAATACATCCCTCTTACGATCACCAACAGCTACAGGAGAAACCATGCATGCTTATTGTTATAGTTAAGGTATGCATGTTGAAGTTGCTACTGATTTATGGAATCACGATAATTAATAAAATCGGGGACAGTTGTGCTGCAGACATAACCCTTGCGCATGTGCTTCCCTGTTCATCTCAATTTCCTCTGCAGCTGTAAAATTGCGAATAAGAGAAGCGACATGAAAGCATTATTCATACCAGTCTTGGCTATCAATACCATTCCACATCATTTTAAGTTGCTTGATGTGCATCCAGCCACTGGTCGGGTCATGCCTGCTTGCACTACTTAAGGTCACTGTAGTGGTGTCTGCACTGCTCTCCATTGTGTGGTATGCCAGTCATGCTACAGATAGCATTCGTTAGGCTGTTCCAAGCCTCACCCTTGTACTGGGAACCGGTGTAGTGCCCCTGCAGCAGTCTCCAGCTATAGTGCTTGACGAGGAGTGCAACAAAGATTTTGGACTCCTCCATGCCCTATATTTGGCACCATCATTCCCATCACTTGACATTTCTGCAGCTCCTCCAGCAACATTAACAATGGTTTCCCACCAAATTGTGATTTTGAATTTTATGACCAGTATGCAAGAATGCACAACCATCCCAACTATATCTGTGTGATGGTAAGCAAATAGTGACATTGCCAAACAAAGATGAAGGGAATTTATGAAACAGCAATAATGATGATGTGAAACTTGGCAGTGATATTTGGCATGTGTGATTTGATACCTGGTCACACTTTGTCCAATTTGTAACACTGAAATGCTAAATGACCTGGCTTTTAAGCCTTGACTTTGGAAAAATTAATGGGATGATTTAGCACATATTTTGCTGGGACTTACACACTGTTAAACGTAATTTGTACTAGGTGGGATTCAAACCTATGTAAAAGGGAATGTGTATATTTCTAGGCAGGTGATTATCCTTCATTACCACAGAAGAGGTGTTTGTCCACTATGGTCATTAAAGATATACTGTTTAAACAATGACTGGTGCTATACTTCAATAAGCCTGTATGTGTGTGTGTGATATTAAAGGTCCTGGCTCATTCATTCTAAGCTGTGATGTAGGCTAATATCTGACAATATACTGGACATGGATAGACTTACATGACTTTAATAATAGAGTTTGGAGTTATGATGCATTCCTCAAAATACATTCTGTCCTACAGTCAGAATTGGGTTATTGGAGGGGTCTAGATGATTGTCAGTGAACTATTATGTCCATCAGAGATAAGAAACTGCATTTTTTATAACATAATCATCAGTATGCTAAACCAGTTATGCACATAATCGACTGACGTTCATATGTCAGTCATTAATGAGGTATGATATCTACAAAAGTATGTTTATGAAAGCAGTAAAGATACCTTTCTGTCCATCAACCTGCTATATATATAGCTATTGGTATGTACCATTACCTTTATAATCAAAGTTTTGGGAGCAATAATGGTGAGACACCAGTACTAAAATGCATAGTCTGCTGGATTTGAACCCTGGCTCACCTGTGTCCTGACTATAAATTCACTGAACTTGCTCATAGTGCCACAGGGATCCCTAGGCAGCAGGTGTATTTTTGACACTCAGTACTGCCCAGAGTGCTTAGAGCCATGCATCACCACAGAGCCTGTTTGCATGGAGGAAGGTGAACCAAATTAAAGTTTTAACTTTTTTCCTTAAGTGATGAACCATGTCTGTGTACAGGTAGGCAACACACACATGGAAAAAGTAATAGCAATCATATATTAGTTATGTAATTGCTCATTATGACCTCCCTCACTAAAAGCATTTACTCTAGGACTCAAACCCTGCTTTACCTCCGTTCTTTCATTTTTAGCTCACTGTATTACACCTTGTGCTACTGAGATAGTCAGCTGACAGGTGACACTGCTGTAAAGTATGTCTCTTCCTTTGTAAATAACTATTGTTTCTTTAGTTTAAAACCAAAACTCTCATCAGGGCTGCTTATTGCAAAAAAAAAAAAAAAAACTTTCCGGAAAACAATACAGGGGGAAACATCAACTATGAAGGGAGGCTGCTTAATGAAAACATTTATCAAAGAACATAAAATGAGATGACTGATACGGCAGAACAATAAGCTCACAAGTCTTATTTTTAGTAAGTACGTCTCTGAACATACGATACCCGAAGCTGAAATAAATCGAACTGTACGTATAAAATAGAGCTTTATTGTAAACGGCAAGCGCTTTCACCACTAAGGCTTCTTCCGGCCATTAAAACAATTATTTAATTGCACACTTTTATATCATTGAAACGATGACATCATTTCCTCTGACAATTATAATTTAAAACTGAAGCCTAAATGATTCATACATTAGCTACATAAAACAACTTAACTTGATGCTGTGTTTTATCACTATTATACTATAACAGAAGGAAATACAATAATGACTAAATATAAATATCTATATACAAAATATAAATTAATAAGCTGCAACCATTTGTTATACAATATCTCATAAAAAATAATAAATGCGAATAAAAATAAAAATGAAATTGTATATATATATATATATATATATATATATATATATATATATATATATATATATATATATATATATGCAGATGAAATATGCACATCTATTTATGCATGAGAATACATAATAAATGTGTGATTATATGAATACTAACATGTAAAAATTAATTATAAAAATATATTGTAAAATAATTCATTTACTGAGAGGTCTATTCTTGAGAACTGGTTTTATCGATACTCTATCATTGAGACCAGGATGACAGTCAGACCTTAACCTAATGATTCATTTACTCTCCATTTCCTCCGTCCTATTCCTAATGTCACCTCTTCTAATACTTGGGACATTTATCTGAATCACCTAAATTTGAAAGTATGTTTTGACATATTATTACAGCAGATATGTTTGGACAGAGCACTTCTGAGTGATTGAGTATTAATATCATAAATGTGCTCTCTAATTCTGTCTCTCAACCTTCGATCTGTCTTACCCACATAATATGCGGAGCACATCGAGCAGGTAGCTAAATAAACAAGATGTTCAGTATTACAATTGGCTTCTACTTTAGAAATAAATTCCCTTCATGTTCTAGGATGTACAAATATATTTACATTATTAATATACTTGCAATAATTACATCTCATACAGGGCTTAGTGCCATAAGTCTTTTCTACTGTATTGTATGTTCTTGTGACTCTATTAGGACCACACAGCATCCTGTATAAGTTCAGTAGCAAAGCCAACATAAGCATAAAACAGAATGAGGCCATCCCTTTCCCCATAGAAGAATTTCGGAAGATATAACTGCAACAAATTTTAAGAAACCCAGCAGTTATGTTCCTGTTCTCCATCCATTAGTTGAAGCTTTTTCTAAAATGGTTGAACAAGAATTACATGTTAAGGCAGAAAATAATCGTTTTAAGAAATGGGTAGGGAATATTAATTCCAAACAGTGTGCAGCATTGAATAGTCTCAAACAAAACAAAAAGATAGTCATTAGACCAGCTGACAAAGGCGGACCCATAGTCATTATGAATACCAGTGACTATGTTACTAGTATGTTACATCTTTTAAAAGATACTAACTATTATTGTCCTATTCATTATGAATATCTATGTAGAATAATTAATAATTTGTCTGGTTCATTATTGTATATGTTTCAAAGTACAAGAATTACTGAAGAACTCTATAATTATTTTAGAATTTTAGATCCGATGATACCATGTATACAGGGGGTACCTAAGATTCATAAGGACCCTGTAAAACCTCCCATGAGACCGATAGTCTCTGGGAGAGGATGGGTAACTGAACCCATCTCCATTTATTTGGAAAGCAAGTTGAGGCCAGTAGTTAGCCAATATAAATATATATTAAAAGATACTCAGCAATTTCTGATGATGTTATACGAGAACATGAAAGATATTACACCTGAACAGCAATATATACTAGTAACATTGGACGTCCAGTCTTTATTTACTTGTATTCCCAATATGGAAGGATTAGCATGTATACGTAGAGTTCTGGAGAAACAAGGATCTTATACTGATATACAAATAGAAACATTATTTGATCTAATGCGAATGGTCCTCATAAATAATGTGTTTTTCTTTTCCGAACAGCTATATTTACAGCGGGATGGCGTAGCTATGGGCACTTCATGTGCCAATAGCTACGCCAATCTCGTAATGGCTGATTGGGAGCATAATTGTTTATTTGAGTTAGATTATTTTAAAAGGTATGTCAAGCTTTATGTCCGTTTTGTGGACGACCTTTTTCTCATCTGGACTTCAGATGAATTCGAACTAAACAAATTTTTACAACAAATGAATGGGTTAACTAGTTATTTGAATTTTACTTTGGAGATGTCTAGATACAAAGTTCTTTCTATGTATACATCCAAAAAAGATACTAATATGGGATTAATTAATACAGGTGTGTATAGAAAAAAATGTTATAGGAATGCTATATTACATAGATCTAGCATGCATCCCAATTTTATATTTAGGAATATCATACGAGGACAAGCTATGAGGTTATCTCGCTTGCATTCCTTTGAGAGAGGTTTTAAAAATGAACTCTTAGAATTTAAACATCAACTTGAGCAAAGATCGTATACACCTGTGGAAATGGAAACCAGTCTTATGGACCTAGACAGGTTACGTTTAGACCAAGCGCGACCTTATTTTGCAGCTTCCAATGATAAAGACGAGATCACAAAATCTAAACTAAATAATATAAATGAAGAAGATCTTAGAGTATGTATATATTACACACAAGATGATGGCCAAGTGAAAGATATTTACAGAAAATATTGGGACATTCTGACAGTGAACCCGCAGATACATGATATTATAGGCGATTGTCCCAATTTTACTTATAAAAACAAAATGAACTTATATAGGATGCTGTGTGGTCCTAATAGAGTCACAAGAACATACAATACAGTAGAAAAGACTTATGGCACTAAGCCCTGTATGAGATGTAATTATTGCAAGTATATTAATAATGTAAATATATTTGTACATCCTAGAACATGAAGGGAATTTATTTCTAAAGTAGAAGCCAATTGTAATACTGAACATCTTGTTTATTTAGCTACCTGCTCGATGTGCTCCGCATATTATGTGGGTAAGACAGATCGAAGGTTGAGAGACAGAATTAGAGAGCACATTTATGATATTAATACTCAATCACTCAGAAGTGCTCTGTCCAAACATATCTGCTGTAATAATATGTCAAAACATACTTTCAAATTTCAGGTGATTCAGATAAATGTCCCAAGTATTAGAAGAGGGGACATTAGGAATAGGATGGAAGAAATAGAGAGTAAATGGATCATTAGGTTAAGGTCTGACTGTCATCCTGGTCTCAATGATAGAGTATCGATAAAACCAGTTCTCAAGAATAGACCTCTCAGTAAATGAATTATTTTACAATATATTTTTATAATTAATTTTTACATGTTAGTATTCATATAATCACACATTTATTATGTATTCTCATGCATAAATAGATGTGCATATTTCATCTGCATATATATATATATATATATATATATATATATATATATATATATATATATATATATATATATACAATTTCATTTTTATTTTCATTCGTATTTATTATTTTTTATGAGATTTTTTATGAGATATTGTATAACAAATGGTTGCAGCTTAATAATTTATATTTTGTATATAGATATTTATATTTAGTCATTATTGTATTTCCTTCTGTTATAGTATAATAATGATAAAACACAGCATCAAGTTAAGTTGTTTTATGTAGCTAATGTATGAATCATTTAGGCTTCAGTTTTAAATTATAATTGTCAGAGGAAATGATGTCATCATTTCAATGATATAAAAGTGTGCAATTAAATAATTGTTTTAATGGCCGGAAGAAGCCTTAGTGGTGAAAGCGCTTGCCGTTTACAATAAAGCTCTATTTTATACGTACAGTTCGATTTATTTCAGCTTCGGATATTGTATGCTTAGAGATGTACTTACTAAAAATAAGACTTGTGAGCTTATCGTTCTGCCATATCATTCATCTCATTTTATTTCATTTAATCTGAACAGCAGCTATTTTTTATTCGTTTTATTTATCAAAGAACAATGATACAGGGTCTTCATAGTAGGACAGTGCTAGCCTTCTTATCACAAATTGGTTAGGATAAACCTAATGCTAAGCAGTAATTAACTTTTTTTCTTTGTGCGCTAAAAGAGCTGCAACAAAACTGTTGTATCCTTCTTCTCTGCATTTAGGGATTGCTGCATTTTATTTTTTTAAACTACGAAGAGTTCTTTCACTTAATATTTGGGATGAAGTCCTTCAGTTGGCATTGTCCTAGCAAGTAGGATGGCTGGACCTGGCTGGATCCCCTGTTATGTCAGTTCCAGGTGGTGTGGAAGAGGGGATCACTGGACACATGTTTAAGTTTAAGGGTTTGTGCATTGAAAGCACAGCAGCAAAATTTATTAAAGTCATGTCCCTATGCAGTGTAGGTAAGAATTGCCAGCACTGCTTTATAAATTTAGATTTTGAAGACTCCTTTCACTTTGTTCTTAGTATGAAATCCCTAATTAATATTTTCTCAGAAAGCAAAATGCCTTAACTGACTAGATCCTTGTTATGCTGATTCAACGCATGGGGCGAGCTGGTTCCTGGATATTGGGTAAGGCCAGGAAGCTGACTGTTTCTTTTGGTTTAAAGACACCATTGAATTAGCTTTTCTTATTTGGGTCCCCTTATTAAATGTCCTTATGTAAATCAAAAGGGTACTACAATGGAAGATGTGAAATGTACATTCTTCATTTCTCCTCCCCAAATATTATAGAAACTATCCATCCAAGTTTTGTCACTTTTATAAGAACCAGCTCGGGCAACAGCAATATAACTAAAATGTCATTGTCAGCATCAGAAGCAGGTAACATGAAAAGTAAAATTTCACCAAACCCAAAGTAGAGATGATGCCAAGAGGACAAATATTTTAATCTTGAATGAAATTAGCCCCCATATGTCAGTGTCTTTATTTATAAAAGTCAAACATGAAAAAAAAGGTTCTCTTTATTATACGTCATCTAGAAACAAATATCCATTTTTAGTGTTACTTTCATTAAATTTTGAGAAAGACTTTAACAAAACAGCTTGCAACCCCACAAAGTTATATATACCAACTCTATGCTTGCAGAAACACGAAGAAGGGGAAATTTCCCAAAAGGTAGGAAGCACTACCAAAACAAACTTAGAAATAACATCTGTAGTGCTTTCATACAGAAAACAGCAAACAGCATTCTGAACCTTATATAGATTAACAAAAACAAACATAAACTGTAGCTTTATTATAAATATATAACTATAGATGAACTTGCTAAAGTTTTGCAACTATATAAAGTTAATCATATTTTAAGTGTAGAACTTAAGTTTGCTTCCACTGTTTATTGTCTCTGAGCTTGGGTTGCAGCCTCTGGACCAGTCCACCTACCCAGTTGACAAATAGTAAGTTAATACATAAAATAAAGAAAGAAATATTAGTGCAGTTCAGTCCTACTAATCAGCAATGCAATCAGCACTGCACTCTACATATTAAGTGCCAGCAATATATAATAACCAAACACTATTGCACTTTGACTTGCTAAGACCATATCTACCTTGGGAGAATTAATAATAAATACTATTAGGAAATTACTATCAGAGGTTCAGCACTCAAACAGGCTGCTTTTTAACTTTCAATAACTTCGCAGGTAGACCGCAATGCATACATTTGATAAATGATGGGGAAATAGAAGATTGAAGTGCTGGATAGGTGCTATGCAGTCTAGTGGGGTACCAACATCTGAGTGGATGATTCAAAACAAGGCCAGATCTAGCACTAGGATCCAATGCTGGCTGGTGGGCCCCTGTAAACATTAAAAAAATCCCACATTTCCCCAATTACCCCTTTTCATTCAGTTGCTGCTGTTCTGATTTCCCCCAGTAAGCTGTTGCTACTTTGCTGTGCAAAAGGTCCAGGACGTCTTCTCTTATTGGCCCAAAGATAGAGCCAATGAAAGAAGGCTTCAGCTAAATGAAAGTAGAGTCAATGAGAGAAGACTTCTACTAAATGAAAATAGAGCCAATGTTAGATTTCAGCTACATAAAGGTAAAGACTGGAACAGCCAAGGAAAGTTTAATGCAGGAAAGGATTGCTGCATGGTTTTAAACAGTGTTAATGTGGAGCCACTGAGCCTAATGAGGACTGCCAGTGATTAGTGCCTGGATATATGATACAGCCACAGCAATGCTAATGAGGTTGGGCTTGCAGGGATGGACTAAAACTCACTAGAATCTGAATCACAGGAATGCAAATGTTATGTAATGTAGTAGTAAGTGTGTGTGTGTGTGTGTGTGTGTGTGTGTGTGTGTATGAAAACTTGGTTCCTTCCTACATCCTAGAATATTTATAGTATAAAGGAAGGAGCTGATTGGAGTAAGCAGGAGCATCATGATATGAACCATGTATATTACATATAATCCTTAGTTTCCTTGTTATGTTGACTGCTGAGAGTGTGTTTATTATTTGGCTGTGAGTAAACTGGACATCATGAAATCTATAGATTTAATATTAATATTTTAACTAGGAATATGTGTGTAATTAATCCCTTTTCCAGGCACATGGGTGTGAATTGTACTGTGTTTGGGGTACAGTAGTTTGTTTAGCAGCTAGTGCAAATAAGAAGGGCTATAAGTTTTTAATGAGCTGATTCCAGAAGTACAAGGTTCGGTTCCCTAAGTGTTTGTTTGTCTTCTGTGGGACACAACTCCCTTCACCAGACAATGCACTTGGGCTATTTCTGAAAAAGGACACGTGCAGTGGGCTGTCCCAGGCTGCTAGCAAATGCATTACAACTTTGTCTTTTGAATTTTTGCACTATTACATAGCTGCTAATTAGTGCTTTACTGTATGCCATTTGATTATGACTCCCAGAGTGTCTCATGTAGTGTAATGGGGTACCAGATGCATTTTTCAATTCATTTGTGAGTCAAGGGAATAGTTCATTATTGTTTGTGATAAGTCAATTTTCAACATGAGGATTTTTTTGTATGGTTAGGCAAATGGCTGCCAGTATTTTTCTATAAAATACAAAGTATGTTTTAAACTAAATCCAAATTTCTGTGATCAGTGTAAAAGTAAAGAAGAAAACTGTATGCACATTGATAGGTTTAAACAGTATTTTTATGGTAATTGGGAAGAGATAGCCATGTAGTGGAATACTGGTATGGCTGGCAACGTCAGTCCATTAATCTGCCTAGGGCCCATGTGACCACAATTTAGCTTTGACTTAGAAATATTATATGGCAGTGGAACCATGGTTGCAAATACTGCACTTAAGGCACTATTCAACAAGATGATACCCTCTCTTTATGCTTTCCCAATATCTTAAGTTTTACTTCTAATCCATAAATCACCTATTAGCGTTGTATACAAAATTACTGGCTGAGAAAGATTAAGCCTTGGGGAAAAATCCACAGGAAGAAGGGACAGATGATAGGTGTATCGTTAGAGTAGGACAGACTTATCTGCACTACATGGTATGACCTTATCATCATAATGGTGAATATATGCATGAAGAGCACATATGGAAGATTTTACATAAGACATTTGTTACCCCCTCATATGCTTTCTATGATGTCAAATTTGCTAGCTCAGCTGTTGTTCATATTTTAAATACACATACATACACACATATCTATACATATATATATATATATATATATATATATATATATATATATATATATATATATATACACACACACACACACACACACACACACACACACACACACACAGATATAAATATATATATATATATATATATATATATATATATATATATATATATATATATATATATATATATATGGGATCCATACAGATCCCTGAAAACATTTTTCACCGAATGATTATCGGTGGGGCATATTTACACTAAAGTGCTTTTCACTGAAAAAGCAATTTTGCATAAGTATACCTGTTCCGGAGATCGTACTATGGTGCGAGTAAGGGAAAATTCCCTTTTTCCCACTTTAGTGTGATCTCGGAGTGAGAATATTAAAGTAGGGGGGTGTGCAGGGGGGTTTGCCCCCTGCATAGACGTAGATTTTTTTTTTACGCACTTTAACGAAAGCGGCTTTCATTAAAATGTGTTCAGTGATAATGGATATATATATATATATATATATATATATATATATATATATATATATATATATATATATATATATGTATAAGTAGATAGATATAAACACTAAAGGCATTCCTTTTAAAAGAAATAAAACATGGCTTACTGTAACAATGATGGCCATAATAAAGAAAAGTTCTTGTTAATCTCTAGAGTGGTGCAGTGCTGTGTCTTATTCACACACACACACACACACACACACACACACACACACACACACACACACACACACACACACACACACACACACACACACACACACACACATGCCCAGACATGCCCACACATAACCATAGCTAGATCATCCAGCAGCCAGTGAAATTCTCCAAATTAACATTCACTCTCAACTTAAAGTCTGAGGAGATAAGATTTCTTTTTTTGCTCCTTAAGATGATGAGCTACAAAAAATAAAAAAATCTACTGTGAAACTGTGCAAGTTGCTTGTAGTTGCTACAAATGTAAAAAGCAATTAATAATCCTAAAATAAGCACTTGACCTTGCACCTAGAGGAGCTGCCCTTATTACCCCTCACAGGTTACCTCTCTGTGTGAGATACATATTTGTGTATATGTATAGCTAGATAGATGGCTATATTAGCATAGCAGAAGATGAAAATGAGTGTCTTTATTAACTCCATCAATACAGAGTGCCAAGTCAACCCTGAATACAGTTATATAGTTAAAATGCTAATCAGCTACATCTGTATTAATGCAAAATATATGCTTGCCTTATGCCACATGATCACACATCTTAATATTTATCTCCAAAGTTATGGACAAAGAAAAAAATAATAATTATGGAAAAGGCCCCAAATTAGGAACACATTTTAAACGTTGGCTATATTAACTTAGAATTTTTCAAAATAATTTAAGATTTTAGGAGGGATGGACAAAGATTTTTAGATCAAATTAGGGGCATCCTTCCAAAATGTGGTGAACTGAGATATATGCATTATATTCCTTCTTAACAATTCTTATACATAGCAATAGGGATAATTAAAAATCCTTTCTCTTTTCTGTTTACTTCTCCAGCTGACATAATCTGCATAGATGCTCACTTTTTATTTAAGTAATAACTCACGCCTGGGTGTGGGTAATGCTGGATTTACCCATGGTTGGTGTGGTCACGAGGTCTAACAAAGACAACCATGGGTAAATCCAGCATTACCCACACCCAGAAGTGGGTTATTGCTATTATATAATGACATTATATAAGAAAAAAAATACTAACTTTTCTTAAATAATGGCATTGTATAATGCCTCTGTGCTGCCCTTCCACAGCTGTCCGGTATCCTGGAGCAGTTCTGATGTACTATGCATGTGTATGCTTACGCAGTACATCAAAGCTGTGTGTAGAGGAAGCAATGGAGAAAGGAAGATCTCTGTTGCTTTTTTAAAGCTGTCTCGCTCTGTTAAATGAGTTTAACATAGTGAGATATCCTAAAAAAAAGCAACGGAGAAAGGAAGATCTCCATTGCTTTTTTTTTTAAGATATCTTGCTATGTTAAACTCATTTAACATAGCGAGATTACAGCAACGGAGCTCTTCCATTCTCCGTTGCTGCCTAACACAAAAAAAAATCAAAACTTATACTAATGGAAAAAGTCCAGGTGACTGGACCTTTTTCCATTAGTATAAGTCGGACTTACAACGGGCACGCTGATTGGGCTGGCCAATCAGCGTGCATGTTTTGGAATACTAATAGGCAGTCATTGTATAATTATGCATTATTACCTTCTGACAACTCAAAGCTAAATTTTATCACAATAATAAATCATATAGATGGCACAGTGGTGCTCTAGCTAGTGTTGCTGCTATGCAGCACTTGTTTCTTCACTTTGTTTCTCAGCTAGGGTGCCTTCTTTGTGTAACATTATGTCCTTGTTCTGTCCATGTGAGTTTTTATTGGTGCTATGGTTTATTTCAACATTGAAGATATGCTGTAGGTGAATTGCATCTCCTCAGAATCACCCAAAGCTGCTTGTGTGTCATGTTTGAGTGACTGTACATATGAATTCTGTAAGGGACTGGCATCTTATCCAAGATTAGTCTCTCTGCCTTATGCCAACTAAGTCCCAGGATAGGCTCTAGCTCCCCCACAACCCTGAATGAGATAAAGGGGTTATCAGTTAATCCTTTTTGGTGAACGTTTTAAAAATAATTTTGAGTACTTGCCCAGTGAATGAATAATAAATGGTATAAATGAACTGCATATTAAGATAATGTGATTAGTCAGAGTATATACAGAAGATACTCATTTATAAATACATTTATTTTGCATTATTGAAGAAATGCTTTGTATCACAATCCTATTTTATGCAACAAGTAACAATTGCTAGAATGATGTTGTTGTTTGCCTTTCGGCTTTTCCCGGTTAGGAGTCGCCACAGCAGAACTCCGGTCCGCTAATGATTGGCAGTAGATTTTCACGAATGCCGAGGTGCCAGCTCGATGTCCAACTGTCAATGAAGGCACACCCGTACGCATGTCTTTCAAATGCCACCAAACCGCAGGGAGGACATGCAGACTCCACACAGAAGGCACTCCCCGCACTCCAGCTGAGAATCAAACGGGAGAACCTCTTGCTGTGAGGCAACAATGCTACCGCTGCACCACCGCAGCAGACATTTGGATATTGAAAAATGTAATAAACATAATGGAAAAGCAGAAAACAAATGCTCTTGTATAATCAGTATGGATATTATTATTTGGTGTCGACTGCCAGTTCTAGAAAGACTTGAACACATATTAAACAATTTAATATGTAACGCAGTCTCATGGGTGTTTTTTGTTATTTGTTTTTTGTTTGTTACAGGGCTGCCATAGGAAATTATGACTAATGGGCTTCATTTTTCACATTCCCAAGTACCTGTTGTGTATAGCATTCATCTCTGGTTGTTCACATTCTATTTCCTTAGTATGTAGATACAATGAATCATCAGTTCTTGACTACTTAATTCAACAGTGTCAGACATCTGTGACAAACAAAGGTCACTTTTGGTTTCCCCTTCAGTGGTGACCTACAATGCTAGAAATTGTAAAGTGATGGTAGTATGATAAGCACCTAAAAGAGTACTAGTGTAGAACTATTCAGCTTCCCCATGTGGAAACCACAATAAGTTATCAACATTACCATTCAGGTTTACTCCATTGAACCCTTGTCCTAGGCATGGGCACCATGGTAAATTGCCCTGTGTTATAAACACAATGCAGTCATCTGCAGTCAACTGTGGTAAAGCTAATCATGGATTAAAAATAGACACTCAAGGACAGTCATCCATTTTCCTTCTGAATCAATTTCCATGAAAAGTAAGAATTAAAACGTCTTTAGTCCTGATACAAAGCTAAAGGCTTCCCTGTGGATGTTGGCATAGCTGCCTTTACGTCTCACCAGTGATAATGAAACACATTTATTTACTTATTATCAGTAATTATTAATTAATGAATTCTTCAGTGCCACCAAGGAACTTGCTCATTAAAATGACACTAGTTATATGATGTGAAGCCATTTAGATGTGAAAAGAATGATCAACATATAGAACCAGTGCCTCTGATGTTATACTTTTGGTTGCCAAAAGTCCATTGGCAAGTCTCCACTCAATTCCAGACAGACAGCTCCCACATAATGTTTTGATAGTAATTTATCAGTCCTAGAAATCAGATAATTTTTGACACATTCCATGTCTGAGCTGCCTGCAACACATTTCCAATTCCCTACCGTGTGAATGTGAGCAAGTCACATTACTAGAGACTGTTCTAGATTCAGCTCAGAAATGAAGACATTTTGCCTAGCTGTAGCATTTGGCTAATAGCTAAACAGAATGAATGAATGAAGGAATTGATTTATTAGAAGCAAAAAGTAGCACCATTTGTCCTTTTAATCATGATTCTGGTAGAGACAGACAGATGATCAATCTGCAGCCACCATGGTTACCACTGAAGTCTGTCTGAGTAAGACATACATCACCCGATACGTGTTAATGTACTCTATACTTTTGCAAGCTCTCTTAGCTTGTTAAACCCTTGTACTTAGCTCTTGGACTGGGTAAGACATACATCATCTGATATGTGTTAATGTACTCTATACCTTTGCAAGATCTCTTAGCTTGTTAAACCCTTGTACATAGCTCTTGGACTGGGTAAGATGTACATCACCTGATATGTGTTAATGTACTCTATACCTTTGCAAGCTGTCTTAGCTTGTTAAACCCTTGTACATAGCTCTTGGACTGGGTAAGACATACATCATCTGATATGTGTTAATGTACTCTATACCTTTGCAAGATCTCTTAGCTTGTTAAACCCTTGTACATAGCTCTTGGACTGGGTAAGACATACATCAACTAATATGTGTTAATGTACTCTATATCTTTGCAAGCTCTCTTAGCTTTTTAAACCCTTGTACATAGCTCTTGGACTGGGTAAGACATACATCAAATGATATGTGTTAATGAGCTCTATACCTTTGCAAACTCTCTTGCGGTGGTGGTACTGCGGTAGAGTTGTTGTCTCACAGAAAGACGTTGTCCTGTTCGATTCTCAGCTAGAGCATCTTCTGTGTGGAGACATGCATGAATGGGCATACCTTCATTGAAGGTTGTGCGTCAGGGCCGGCAACTCGGCATGTAAAATTCTACTGCCAATCATTAGCAAACTGGAGTTCTGCTGTGGCGACCCCTAATTGGGAAAAGCCAAAAGGCACAATAACAACCTTTGCAATCTCTCTTAGCTTGTTAAACCCTTGTACATAGCTCTTGGACTGGGTAAGACATACATCACCTGATATGTGCTAATGTACACTACACCTTTGCAAGCTCTCATAACTTGTTAAACCCTTGTACATAGCTCTGGGACAGAGTAAGACATAAATCACCTGATATGTGTTAATTTACTCTATACCTTTGCAAGCTCTCTTAGCTTGTTAAACCCTTGTACATAGCTCTTGGACTGGGTAAGACATACATAACCTGATATATGTTAATGTACTCTATACCTTTGCAAACTCTCTTAGCTTGTTAAACCCTTGTACATAGCTCTTGGACTGGGTAAGACATACATCACCTGATATTTGTTAATGTACTCTATACCTTTGCAAGCTCTCTTAGCTTGTTAAACCCTTGTACATAGCTCTTGGACTGGGTAAGACATAAATCACCTGATATGTGTTAATGTACTCTATACCTTTGCAAGCTCTCTTAGCTTGTTAAACCCTTCTACATAGCTCTTGGACTGGGTAAGACATACATCACCTGATATGTGTTAATGTACACTTTAACTTTGCAAGATCTTTTAGCTTGTTAAACCCTTGTACATAGCTCTTGGACTGAGTAAGACATACATCACCTATGCGTTAATGTACTTTATACCTTTGCAAGATCTCTTAGCTTGTTAAACCCTTGTACATAGCTCTTGGACTGGGTAAGACATACATCACCTGATGTGTGTTAATGTACTCTATACCTTTGCAAGCTCTCTTAGCTTGTTAAACCCTTGTACATAGCTCTTGGACTGGGTAAGACATACATCACCTGATATGTGTTAATGTACTCTATACCTTTGCAAGCTCTCTTAGCTTGTTAAACCCTTGTACATAGCTCTTGGACTGGGTAAGACATATATCACCTGATATGTGTTAATGTACTCTATACCTTTGCAAGCTCTCTTAGATTGTTAAACTCTTGTACATAGCACTTGGACTGGGTAAGACATACGTCACCTATGTATTAATGTACTCTGTACCTTTGCAAGCTTTCTTAGCTTGGTAAACCATTGTACATAGCTCTTGGACTGAGTAAGACATATATCACCTGATATGTGTTAATGTACTCTACACCTTTGCAAGCTCTCTTAGCTTGTTAAACCCTTGTACATATCTCTTGGAATGGGTAAGACATAAATCACCTGATATGTGTTAATGTACTCTACACTTTTGCAAGCTGTCTTAGCTTGCTAAACCCTTGTACATAGCTATTGGACTGGGTAAGACATACATCTCCTGATATGTGTTAATGTACTCTATACTTTTGCAAGCTCTCTTAGCTTATTAAACCCTTGTACATAGCTCTTGGACTGGGTAAGACATACATCATCTGATATGTGTTAATGTACTCTATACCTTTGCAAGCTCTCTTAGCTTATTAAACCCTTGTACATAGCTCTTGGACTGGGTAAGACATACATCATCTGATATGTGTTAATGTACTCTACACCTTTGCAAGCTCTCTTAGCTTGTAAAACCCTTGTACATAGCTCTTGGAATGGGTAAGACATAAATCACCTGATATGTGTTAATGTACTCTATACTTTTGCAAGCTCTCTTAGCTTGTTAAACCCTTGTACATAGCTCTTGGACTGGGTAAGACATACATCACCTGATATGTGTTAATGCACTCTATACCTTTTCAAGATCTCTTAGCTTGTTAAACCCTTGTACATAGCTCTTAGACTGGGTAAGACATACATCACCTGATATGTGTTAATGTGCTCTATACCTTTGCAAACTCTCTTGCGGTGGTGGTGCTGCCGTAGCGTTGCCGTCACACAGAAAGACGTTGTCCTGTTCGATTCTCAGCTAGAGCATCTACTGTGTGGAGACATGCGTGAATGGGCGTACCTTCATTGAAGGTTGTGCATCAGGGCCGGCAACTCGGCACGTAAAATTCTACTGCCAATGATTAGCGGACTGGAGTGCCGCTGTGTTGACCCCTAACTGGGAAAAGCCAAAAGACACAATAACAACCTTTACAATCCCTCTTAGCTTGTTAAACCCTTGTACATAGCTCTTGGCCTGGGTAAGACATACATCACCTGATATGTGCTAATGTACTCTCTACCTTTGCAAGCTCTCATAGCTTTGTTAAACCCTTGTACATAGCTCTTGGACTGAGTAAGACATACATCACCTGATATGTGTTAATGTACTCTATATCTTTGCAAGCTCTCTTAGCTTGTTAAACCCTTGTACATCGCTCTTGGACTGGGTAAGACATACATCACCTGATATATGTTAATGTACTCTATACCTTTGCAAGCTCTCTTAGATTGTTAAAACTTGTACATAGCACTTGGACTGGGTAAGATATACGTCACCTATGCATTAATGTACTCTGTACCTTTGCAAGCACTCTTAGCTTGGTAAACCATTGTACATAGCTCTTGGACTGAGTAAGACATATATCACCTGATATGTGTTAATGTACTCTACACCTTTGCAAGCTCTCTTAGCTTGTTAAACCCTTGTACATAGCTCTTGGACTGGGTAAGACATACATCTCCTGATATGTGTTAATGTACTCTATACCTTTGCAAGATCTCTTAGCTTGTTAAACCCTTGTACATAGCTCTTGGACTGGGTAAGATATACATCACATGATATGTGTTAATGTACTCTATACCTTTGCAAGATCTCTTAGCTTGTTAAACCCTTTTAGATAGCTCTTGGACTGGGTAAGACATACATCACCTTATATGTGTTAATGTACTCTATACCTTTGCAAGATCTCTTAGCTTGTTAAACCCTTGTACATAGCTCTTGGATTGAGTAAGATATACATCACCTGACATGTGTTAATGTACTCTATACCTTTGCAAGATCTCTTAGCTTGTTAAACCCTTATACATAGCTCATGAACTGGGTAAGACATACATCACCCAATATGTGTTAATGTACTCTATACCTTTGCAAGCTCTCTTAACTTGTTAAACCCTTGTACATAGCTCTTGGACTGAGCAAGACATACATCATCTGATATGTGTTAATGTACTCTATACCTTTGCAAGCGCTCACAGCTTGTTAAACCCTTGTACATAGCTCTTAGTCTGGGTAAGACATACATCACCTGATATCTGTTAATGTACTCTATACCTTTGCAAGATCTCTTAGCTTGTTAAACCCTTGTACATAGCTCTTGGACTGGGTAAGACATACATCGCTTGATATGTGTTAATGTACTCTATACCTTTGCAAGCTCTCATAGCTTGTTAAACCCTTGTACATAGCTCTTGGACTGGGTAAGACATACATCACCTGATATGTGTTAATGTACTCTATACCTTTGCAAGGTGTCTTAGCTTGTTAAACCCTTGTATATAGCTCTTGGCTTGAGTCAGACATACATCACCTGATATGTGTTAATGTACTCTATACCTTTGCAAGCTCTCTTAGCTTGTTAAACCCTTGTACATAGCTCTTGGACTGAGTAAGACATAAATCACCTGATATGTGTTAATATACTCTATACCTTTGCAAGCTCTCATAGCTTGTTAAACCCTTGTACATAACTCATGGACTGGGTAAGACATACATCACCTGATATGTGTTAATGTACTCTATACCTTTGCAAGCTCTCTTAGCTTATTAAACCCTTGTACATAGCTATTGGACTGAGTAAGACATACAGCACCTGATATGGGTTAATGTACTCTATACCTTTGCAAGCTCTCTTAACTTGTTAAACCCTTGTACATAGCTCTTGGACTGAGTAAGACATACATCACCTGATATATGTTAATCTACTCTATACCTTTGCAAGCACTCTCAGCTTGTTAAACCCTTGCACATAGCTCCTGTACTGGGTAAGACATACATCACCCAATATGTGTTAATGTACTCTATACCTTTGCAATATCTCTTAGCTTGTTAAACCCTTGTACATAGCTCTTGGTCTGGGTAAGACATACATCACTTGATATGTATTAATGTACTCTATACCTTTGCAAGCTCTCTTAGCTTGTTAACTCATTACACCTGAGTGACGTCTACAGGCATTTCTGCAGTTACCTCCTACGGCTCCTCCAGGCGTCAAACATTGCCTGTTCATATTTGCATTAATAAATCCAAAACCATGCTGCACACAAGGTATCAGAATATATTATCCTCAAGCATATATGATGGCAAACACAATTGTATTGATATATGACCTCTGTTAATAAATATTTGTTAGGACTGTAAGGTGATAAACCCTTGTACATAGCTCATGGACTGGGTAAGACATACATCACCTTATATGTGTTAATGTACTCTATACCTTTGCAAGCTCTCTTAGCTTGTTAAACCCTTGTACATAGCTCTTGGACTGGGTAAGACATACATCACCTGATATCTGTTAATGTACTCTATACCTTTGCAAGATCTCTTAGCTTGTTAAACCCTTGTACATAGCTCTTGGACTGGGTAAGACATACATCACCTGATATGTGTTAATGTACTCTATACCTTTGCAAGCTCTCTTAGCTTGTTAAACCCTTGTACATAGCTCTTGGACTGAGTAAGACATACATCACCTGATATGTGTTAATGTACTCTATACCTTTGCAAGCTCTCTTAGCTTGTTAAACCCTTGTACATAGCTCTTGGTCTGGGTAACACATACATCACCTGATATCTGTTAGTGCACTCTATTCCTTTGCAAGATCTCTTAGCTTGTTAAACCCTTGTACATAGCTCTTGCACTGGGTAAGACATACATCACCTGATATGTGTTAATGTACTCTATACCTTTGCAAGCTCTCTTAGCTTGTTAAACCCTTGTACATAGCTCTTGGACTGGGTAAGACATACATCACCTGATATGTGTTAATGTACTCTATACCTTTGCAAGCTCTCTTAGCTTGTTAAACCCTTGCACATAGCTCCTGTACTGGGTAAGACATACATCACCTAATATGTGTTAATGTACTCTATACCTTTGCAAGCTCTCTTAGCTTGTTAAACCCTTGTACATCGCTCTTGGACTGGGTAAGACATACATAACCTGATATATGTTAATGTACTTTATACCTTTGCAAACTCTATTAGCTTGTTAAACCCTTGTACATAGCTCTTGGACTGGGTAAGACATACATCACCTGATATGTGTTAATGTACTCTATACCTTTGCAAGCTCTCTTAGCTTGTTAAACCCTTGTACATAGCTCTTGGACTGGGTAAGACATACATCACCCAATATGTGTTAATGTAATCTATACCTTTGCAAGCTCTCTTAGCTTGTTAAACCCTTGTACATAGCTCTTGGACTGGGTAAGACATACATCACCTGATATGTGTTAATGTACTCTATACCTTTGCAAGCTCTCTTAGCTTGTTAAACCCTTGTACATAGCTCTTGGACTGAGTAAGACATACATCACCTGATATGTGTTAATGTACTCTACACTTTTGCAAGCTGTCTTAGCTTGCTAAACCCTTGTACATAGCTCTTGGACTGGGTAAGACATACATCACCTGATATGTGTTAATGCAGTCTATACCTTTTCAAGATCTCTTAGCTTGTTAAACCCTTGTACATAGCTCTTGGACTGGGTAAAACATACATCACCTGATATATGTTAATGTACTCTATACCTTTGCAAGCTCTCATAGCTTGTTAAACCCTTGTACATAACTCTTAGAATGGGTCAGACATACATCACCTGATATGTGTTAATGTACTCTATACCTTTGCAAGCTCTCTTAGCTTGCTAAACCCTTGTACATAGCTCTTGCTCTGGGTAAGACATACATCACTTGATATGTATTAATGTACTCTATACCTTTGCAAGCTCTCATAGCTTGTTAAACCCTTGTACATAACTCTTGGACTGGGTAAGACATACATCACCTGATATGTGTTAATGCACTCTATACCTTTGCAAGCTCTCTTAGCTTGTTAAACCCTTGTACATAGCTCTTAGGCTGAGTAAGACATATATCACCTGATATGTGTTAATGTACTCTACACCTTTGCAAGCTCTCTTAGCTTGTTAAACCCTTGTACATAGCTCTTAGACTGGGTAAGACATAAATCACCTGATATGTGTTAATGTACTCTATACTTTTGCAAGCTCTCTTAGCTTGTTAAACCCTTGTACATAGCTCTTGGACTGGGTAAGACATACATCTCCTGATATGTGTTAATGTACTCTATACCTTTGCAAGATCTCTTAGCTTGTTAAACCCTTGTACATAGCTCTTGGACTGGGTAAGATATACATCACATGATATGTGTTAATGTACTCTATACCTTTGCAAGATCTCTTAGCTTGTTAAACCCTTGTACATAGCTCTTGGACTGGGTAAGACATACATCACCTGATATGTGTTAATGTACTCTATACCTTTGCAAGATCTCTTAGCTTGTTAAACCCTTGTACATAGCTCTTGGACTGGGTAAGACATACATCACCTGATATGTGTTAATGTACTCTATACCTTTGCAAGCTCTCTTAGCTTGTTAAACCCTTGTACATAGCTCTTGGACTGGGTAAGACATACATCACCTGATATGTGTTAATGTACTCTATACCTTTGCAAGCTCTCTTAGCTTGTTAAACCCTTGTACATAGCTCTTGGACTGGGTAAGACATACATCACCTGATATGTGTTAATGTACTCTATACCTTTGCAAGCTCTCATAGCTTGTTAAACCCTTGTAAATAACTCTTGGACTGGGTAAGACATACATCACCTGATATGTGTTAATGCACTCTATACCTTTGCAAGCTCTCTTAGCTTGTTAAACCCTTGTACATCGCTCTTGGACTGGGTAAGACATACATCACCTGATATGTGTTAATGTACTCTATACCTTTGCAAACTCTCTTAGCTTGTTAAACCCTTGGACATAGCTCTTGGACTGGGTAAAACATACATCACCTGATATGTGTTAATGTACTCTATACCTTTGCAAGCTCTCTTAGATTGTTAAACTTGTACATAGCTCTTGGAATGGGTAAGACATACATCACCTGATATGTGTTAATGTACTCTATACCTTTGCAAGCTCTCTTAGCTTGCTAAACCCTTGTACATAGCTCTTAGACTGGGTAAGACATACATCACCTGATATGTGTTAATGTACTCTATACCTTTGCAAGCTCTCTTAGCTTGTTAAACCCTTGCACATAGCTCTTAGACTGGGTAAGACATACATCATCTGATATGTGTTAATGTACTCTACACCTTTGCAAGCTCTCTTAGCTTGTTAAACCCTTGTACATAGCTCTTAGACTGGGTAAGACATAAATCACCTGATATGTGTTAATGTACTCTATACTTTTGCAAGCTCTCTTAGCTTGTTAAACCCTTGTACATAGCTCTTGGACTGGGTAAGACATACATCTCCTGATATGTGTTAATGTACTCTATACCTTTGCAAGATCTCTTAGCTTGTTAAACCCTTGTACATAGCTCTTGGACTGGGTAAGACATACATCACATGATATGTGTTAATGTACTCTATACCTTTGCAAGATCTCTTAGCTTGTTAAACCCTTGTACATAGCTCTTGGACTGGGTAAGACATACATCACCTGATATGTGTTAATGTACTCTATACCTTTGCAAGATCTCTTAGCTTGTTAAACCCTTGTACATAGCTCTTGCACTGGGTAAGACATACATCACCTGATATGTGTTAATGTACTCTATACCTTTGCAAGCACTCATAGCTTGTTAAACCCTTGTACATAGCTCTTGGACTGGGTAAGACATACATCACCTGATATGTGTTAATGTACTCTATACCTTTGCAATATCTCTTAGCTTGTTAAACCCTTGTACATAGCTCTTGTTCTGGGTAAGACATACATCACTTGATATGTATTAATGTACTCTATACCTTTGCAAGCTCTCTTAGCTTGTTAAACCCTTGCACATAGCTCCTGTACTGGGTAAGACATACATCACCTGATATGTGTTAATGTACTCTATACCTTTGCAAGCTCTCTTAGCTTGTTAAACCCTTGTACATAGCTCTTGGACTGGGTAAGACATACATTACCTGATATGTGTTAATGTACTCTACACCTTTGCAAGCTGTCTTAGCTTGTTAAACCCTTGTACATAGCTCTTGGACTGGGTAAGACATACATCACCTGATATGTGTTAATGTACTCTATACCTTTGCAAGCTCTCTTAGCTTGTTAAACCCTTGTACATAGCTCTTGGACTGGGTAAGACATACATCACCTGATATGTGTTAATGTACTCTATACCTTTGCAAGCTCTCTTAGCTTGTTAAACCCTTGTACATAGCTCTTGGACTGGGTAAGACATACATCACCTGATATATGTTAATGTACTCTATACCTTTGCAAGCTCTCTTAGCTTGTTAAACCCTTGTACATAACTCTTGGACTGGGTAAGACATACATCACGCAATATGTGTTAATGTAATCTATACCTTTGCAAGCTCTCTTAGCTTGTTAAACCCTTGTACATAGCTCTTGGACTGGGTAAGACATACATCACCTAATATGTGTTAATGTACTATATACCTTTGCAAGCTCTCTTAGCTTGTTAAACCCTTGTACATAGCTCTTGGACTGGGTAAGACATACATCACCTGATATGTGTTAATGTACTCTATATCTTTGCAAGCTCTCTTAGCTTGTTAAACCCTTCTACATAGCTCTTGGACTGGGTAAGACATACATCACCTGATATGTGTTAATGTACTCTATACCTTTGCAAGCTCTCTTAGCTTGTTAAACCCTTGTACATAGCTCTTGGACTGGGTAAGACATACATCACCTGATATGTGTTAATGTACTCTATACCTTTGCAAGCTCTCTTAGCTTGTTAAACCCTTGTACATAGCTCTTGGACTGAGTAAGACATACATCACCTGATGTGTGTTAATGTACTCTATACCTTTGCAAGCTCTCTTAGCTTGTTAAACCCTTCTACATAGCTCTTGGACTGGGTAAGACATACATCACCTGATATGTTTTAATGTACACTTTAACTTTGCAAACTCTCTTAGCTTGTTAAACCATTGTACATCGCTCTTGGACTGGGTAAGACATACATCACCTGATATGTGTTAATGTACTCTATACCTTTGCAAGCTCTCTTAGCTTGTTAAACCCTTGCACATAGCTCCTGTACTGGGTAAGACATACATCACCTAATATGTGTTAATGCACTCTATACCTTTGCAAGCTCTCGTAACTTGTTAAACCCTTGTACATATCTCTTGGTCTGGGTAAGACATACATCACTTGATATGTATTAATGTACTCTATACCTTTGCAAGTTCTCTTAGCTTGGTAAACCACTGTACATAGCTCTTGGACTGAGTAAGACATATATCACCTGATATGTGTTAATGTACACTTTAACTTTGCAAGATCTTTTAGCTTGTTAAACCCTTGTACTTACCTCTTGGACTGGGTAAGACATACATCACCTGATATGTGTTAATGTACTCTATACCTTTGCAAGCGCTCCCAGCTTGTTAAACCCTTGTACATAGCTCTTAGTCTGGGTAAGACATACATCACCTGATATCTGTTAATGTACTCTATACCTTTGCAAGCTCTCATAGCTTGTTAAACCCTTGTACATAACTCTTGGACTGGGTAAGACATACATCACCTGATATGTGTTAATGCACTCTATACCTTTGCAAGCTCTCTTAGCTTGTTAAACCCTTGTACATAGCTCTTGCACTGGGTAAGACATACATCACCTGATATGTGTTAATGTACTCTATACCTTTGCAAGCTCTCTTAGCTTGTTAAACTCTTGTACATAGCTCTTGGAGTGAGTAAGACATACATCACCTGATATGTGTTAATGTACTCTATACCTTTGCAAGCTCTCTTAGCTTGTTAAACCCTTGTACATCGCTCTTGGATTGGTTAAGACATACATAACCTGATATGTGTTAATGTACTCTATACCTTTGCAAGCTCTCTTAACTTGTTAAACCCTTGTACTTACCTCTTGGACTGGGTAAGACATACATCACCTGATATGTGTTAATGTACTCTATACCTTTGCAAGCTCTCTTAGCTTGTTAAACCCTTGTACATAGCTCTTGGACTGGGTAAGACATACATCACCTGATATGTGTTAATGTACTCTATACCTTTGCAAGATCTCTTAGCTTGTTAAACCCTTGTACATAGCTCTTGGACTGGGTAAGACATACATCACCTGATATGTGTTAATGTACTCTATACCTTTGCAAGATCTCTTAGCTTGTTAAACCCTTGTACATAGCTCTTGGACTGGGTAAGACATACATCACCTGATATGTGTTAATGTACTCTATACCTTTGCAAGATCTCTTAGCTTGTTAAACCCTTGTAGATAGCTCTTAGACTGCGTAAGACATACATCACCTGATATGTGTTAATGTACTCTATACCTTTGCAAGCTCTCTTAGCTTGTTAAACCCTTGTACATAGCTCTTAGAATGGGTCAGACATACATCACCTGATATGTGTTAATGTACTCTATACCTTTGCAAGCTCTCTTAGCTTGCTAAACCCTTGTACATAGCTCTTGGACTGAGTAAGACATACATCACCTGATATGTGTTAATGTACTCTATACCTTTGCAAGCTCTCTTAGCTTGTTAAACCCTTGTACATAGCTCTTGGACTGGGTAAGACATACATCACCTGATATGTGTTAATGTACTCTATACCTTTGCAAGCTCTCTTAGCTTGTTAAACCCTTGTACATAGCTCTTGGACTGGGTAAGACATACATCACCTGATATCTGTTAATGTACTCTATACCTTTGCAAGCTCTCTTAGCTTGTTAAACCCTTGTACATAGCTCTTGGTCTGGGTAAGACATACATCACTTGATATGTGTTAATGAACTCTATACCTTTGCAAGCTCTCATAGCTGGTTAAACCCTTGTACATAGCTCTTGGACTGGGTAAGACATACATCACCTGATATGTGTTAATGTACTCTATACCTTTGCAAGGTGTCTTAGCTTGTTAAACCCTTGTACATAGCTCTTAGAATGGGTCAGACATACATCACCTGATATGTGTTAATGTACTCTATACCTTTGCAAGCTCTCTTAGCTTGCTAAACCCTTGTACATAGCTCTTGGACTGAGTAAGACATAAATCACCTGATATGTGTTAGTATACTCTATACCTTTGCAAGCTCTCATAGCTTGTTAAACCCTTGTACATAACTCTTGGACTGGGTAAGACATACATCACCTGATATGTGTTAATGCACTCTATACCTTTGCAAGCTCTCTTAGCTTGTTAAACCCTTGTACATAACTCTTGGACTGGGTAAGACATACATCACCTGATATGTGTTAATGCACTCTATACCTTTGCAAGCTCTCTTAGCTTGTTAAACTCTTGTACATAGCTCTTGGACTGGGTAAGACATACATCACCTGATATGTGTTAATGTAATCTATACCTTTGCAAGCTCTCTTAACTTGTTAAACCCTTGTACATAGCTCTTGGACTGGGTAAGACATACATCACCTGATATGTGTTAATGTACTCTATACCTTTGCAAGATCTCTTAGCTTGTTAAACCCTTGTACATAGCTCTTGGACTGGGTAAGACATACATCACCTGATATGTGTTAATGTACTCTATACCTTTGCAAGCTCTCTTAGCTTGTTAAACCCTTGTACATAGCTCTTGAACTGGGTAAGACATACATCACCTGATATATGTTAATGTACTCTATACCTTTGCAAGCTCTCTTAGCTTGTTAAACCCTTGTACATAGCTCTTGGACTGAGTAAGACATATATCACCTGATATGTGTTAATGTACTCTACACCTTTGCAAGCTCTCTTAGTTGTTAAACCCTTGTACATAGCTCTTGGACTGGGTAAGACATAAATCACCTGATATGTGTTAATGTACTCTATACCTTTGCAAGCTCTCTTAGCTTGTTAAACCCTTGTACATAGCTCTTGGACTGGGTAAGACATAAATCACCTGATATGTGTTAAAGTACTCTATACCTTTGCAAGCTCTCTTAGCTTGTTAAACCCTTGTACATAGCTCTTGGACTGGGTAAGACATACATCTCCTGATATGTGTTAATGTACTCTATACCTTTGCAAGCTCTCTTAGCTTGTTAAACCCTTGTACATAGCTCTTGGACTGGGTAAGACATACATCACCTGATATGTGTTAATGTACTCTATACCTTTGCAAGCTCTCTTAGCTTGTTAAACCCTTGTACATAGCTCTTGGACTGGGTAAGACATACATCACCTGATGTGTGTTAATGTACTCTATACCTTTGCAAGCTCTCTTAGCTTGTTAAACCCTTGTACATAGCTCTTGGACTGGGTAAGACATACATTACCTGATATGTGTTAATGTAATCTATACCTTTGCAATCTCTCTTAGCTTGTTAAACCCTTGTACATAGCTCTTGGACTGGGTAAGACATAAATCACCTGATATGTGTTAATGTACTCTATACCTTTGCAAGCTCTCTTAGCTTGTTAAACCCTTGTACATAGCTCTTGGACTGGGTAAGACATACATCACCTGATATGTGTTAATGTACTCTATACCTTTGCAAGCTCTCTTAGCTTGTTAAACCCTTGTACATAGCTCTTGGACTGGGTAAGACATAAATCACCTGATATGTGTTAAAGTACTCTATACCTTTGCAAGCTCTCTTAGCTTGTTAAACCCTTGTACATAGCTCTTGGACTGGGTCAGACATACATCACCTGATATGTGTTAATGTACTCTATACCTTTGCAAGCTCTCTTAGCTTGTTAAACCCTTGTACATAGCTCTTAGAATGGGTCAGACATACATCACCTGATATGTGTTAATGTACTCTATACCTTTGCAAGCTCTCTTAGCTTGTTAAAGCCTTGTACATAGCTCTTGGTCTGGGTAAGACATACATCACCTGATATGTGTTAATGTACTCTATACCTTTGCAAGCTCTCTTAGCTTGTTAAACTCTTGTACATAGCTCTTGGAGTGAGTAAGACATACATCACCTGATATGTGTTAATGTACTCTATACCTTTGCAAGCTCTCTTAGCTTGTTAAACCCTTGTACATCGCTCTTGGACTGGGTAAGACATACATAACCTGATATATGTTAATGTACTCTATACCTTTGCAAACTCTCTTAGCTTGTTAAACCCTTGGACATAGCTCTTGGACTGGGTAAAACATACATCACCTGATATGTGTTAATGTACTCTATACCTTTGCAAGCTCTCTTAGATTGTTAAACTCTTGTACATAGCTCTTGGACTGAGTAAGACATACAGCACCTGATATGGGTTAATGTACTCTATACCTTTGCAAGCTCTCTTAACTTGTTAAACCCTTGTACATAGCTCTTGGACTGAGTAAGACATACATCACCTGATATATGTTAATCTACTATATACCTTTGCAAGCACTCTCAGCTTGTTAAAGCCTTGTACATAGCTCTTGGTCTGGGTAACACATACATCACCTGATATCTGTTAGTGCACTCTATTCCTTTGCAAGATCTCTTAGCTTGTTAAACCCTTGTACATAGCTCTTGCACTGGGTAAGACATACATCACCTGATATGTGTTAATGTACTCTATACCTTTGCAAGCTCTCTTAGCTTGTTAAACCCTTGCACATAGCTCCTGTACTGGGTAAGACATACATCACCTAATATGTGTTAATGTACTCTATACCTTTGCAAGCTCTCTTAGCTTGTTAAACCCTTGTACATCGCTCTTGGACTGGGTAAGACATACATCACCTGATATGTGTTAATGTACTCTACACCTTTGCAAGCTCTCTTAGCTTGTTAAACCCTTGTACATAGCTCTTGGACTGGGTAAGACATAAATCACCTGATATGTGTTAATGTACTCTATACTTTTGCAAGCTCTCTTAGCTTGTTAAACCCTTGTACATAGCTCTTGGACTGGGTAAGACATACATCACCTGATATGTGTTAATGTACTCTATACCTTTGCAAGCTCTCTTAGCTTGTTAAACCCTTGTACATAGCTCTTGGACTGGGTAAGACATACATCACCTGATATGTGTTAATGTACTCTATACCTTTGCAAGATCTCTTAGCTTGTTAAACCCTTGTACATAGCTCTTGGACTGGGTAAGACATACATCACCTGATATGTGTTAATGTACTCTATACCTTTGCAAGCTCTCTTAGCTTGTTAAACCCTTGTACATAGCTCTTGCACTGGGTAAGACATACATCACCTGATATGTGTTAATGTACTCTATACCTTTGCAAGCTCTCTTAGCTTGTTAAACCCTTGTACATAGCTCTTGGACTGAGTAAGACATACATCACCTGATATGTGTTAATGTACTCTATACCTTTGCAAGCTCTCTTAGCTTGTTAAACCCTTGTACATAGCTCTTGCACTGGGTAAGACATACATCACCTGATATGTGTTAATGTACTCTATACCTTTGCAAGCTCTCTTAGCTTGTTAAACCCTTGTACATAGCTCTTGGACTGGGTAAGACATACATCACCTGATATGTGTTAATGTACTCTATACCTTTGCAAGCTCTCTTAGCTTGTTAAACCCTTGTACATAGCTCTTGGACTGGGTAAGACATACATCACCTGATATGTGTTAATGTACTCTATACCTTTGCAAGCTCTCTTAGCTTGTTAAACCCTTGTACATAGCTCTTGGACTGGGTAAGACATACATCACCTGATATGTATTAATGTACTCTATACCTTTGCAAGCTCTCTTAGCTTGTAAAACCCTTGTACATAGCTCTTGGACTGGGTAAGACATACATCACCTGATATGTGTTAATGTACTCTATACCTTTGCAAACTCTATTAGCTTGTTAAACCCTTGTACATAGCTCTTGGTCTGGGTAAAACATACATCACCTGATATATGTTAATGTACTTTATACCTTTGCAAGCTCTCTTAGCTTGCTAAACCCTTGTACATAGCTCTTGGACTGGGTAAGACATACATCACCCAATATGTGTTAATGTAATCTATACCTTTGCAAGCTCTCTTAGCTTGTTAAACCCTTGTACATAGCTCTTGAACTGGGTAAGACATACATCTCCTGATATGTGTTAATGTACTCTATACCTTTGCAAGATCTCTTAGCTTGTTAAACCCTTGTACATAGCTCTTGGACTGGGTAAGACATACATCACCTGATATGTGTTAATGTACTCTATACCTTTGCAAGATCTCTTAGCTTGTTAAACCCTTGTACATAGCTCATGGACTGGGTAAGACATACATCACCTGATATGTGTTAATGTAATCTATACCTTTGCAAGCTCTCTTAGCTTGTTAAACCCTTGTACATAGCTCTTGGACTGGGTAAGACATACATCACCTGATATGTGTTAATGTACTCTATACTTTTGCAAGCTCTCTTAGCTTGTTAAACCCTTGTACATAGCTCTTGGACTGGGTAAGACATACATCACCTGATATGTGTTAATGTACTCTATACCTTTGCAAGATCTCTTAGCTTGTTAAACCCTTGTACATAGCTCTTGGACTGGGTAAGACATACATCACCTGATATGTGTTAATGTACTCTATACCTTTGCAAGATCTCTTAGCTTCTTAAACCCTTGTAGATAGCTCTTAGACTGCGTAAGACATACATCACCTGATATGTGTTAATGTACTCTATACCTTTGCAAGCTCTCTTAGCTTGTTAAACCCTTGTACATAGCTCTTGGACTGGGTAAGACATACATCACCTGATATGTGTTAATGTACTCTATACCTTTGCAAGATCTCTTAGCTTGTTAAACCCTTGTACATAGCTCATGGACTGGGTAAGACATACATCACCTGATATGTGTTAATGTACTCTATACCTTTGCAAGCTCTCTTAGCTTGTTAAACCCTTGCACATAGCTCCTGTACTGGGTAAGACATACATCACCTAATATGTGTTAATGTACTCTATACCTTTGCAAGCTCTCTTAGCTTGTTAAACCCTTGTACATAGCTCTTGGACTGGGTAAGACATACATCACCTGATATGTGTTAATGTACTCTATACCTTTGCAAGCTCTCTTAGCTTGTTAAACCCTTGTACATAGCTCTTGGACTGGGTAAGACATACATCACCTGATATGTGTTAATGTACTCTATACCTTTGCAAGCTCTCTTAGCTTGTTAAACCCTTGTACATAGCTCATGGACTGGGTAAGACATACATCACCCAATATGTGTTAATGTAATCTATACCTTTGCAAGCTCTCTTAACTTGTTAAACCCTTGTACATAGCTCTTGGACTGAGTAAGACATACATCACCTGATATGTGTTAATGTACTCTATACCTTTGCAAGCTCTCTTAGCTTGTTAAACCCTTGTACATAGCTCTTGGACTGGGTAAGACATACATCACCTGATATGTGTTAATGTACTCTATACCTTTGCAAGCTCTCTTAGCTTGTTAAACCCTTGTACATAGCTCTTGGACTGGGTAAGACATACATCACCTGATATGTGTTAATGTACTCTATACCTTTGCAAGATCTCTTAGCTTGTTAAACCCTTGTAGATAGCTCTTAGGCTGCGTAAGACATACATCACCTGATATGTGTTAATGTACTCTATACCTTTGCAAGCTCTCTTAGCTTGTTAAACCCTTGTACATAGCTCTTGGACTGGGTAAGACATACATCACCTGATATGTGTTAATGTACTCTATACCTTTGCAAGCTCTCTTAACTTGTTAAACCCTTGTACATAGCTCTTGGACTGAGTAAGACATACATCACCTGATATGTGTTAATGTACTCTATACCTTTGCAAGCTCTCTTAGCTTGTTAAACCCTTGTACATAGCTCTTGGAGTGAGTAAGACATACATCACCTGATATGTGTTAATGTACTCTATACCTTTGCAAGCTCTCTTAGCTTGTTAAACTCTTGTACATAGCTCTTGGAGTGAGTAAGACATACATCACCTGATATGTGTTAATGTACTCTATACCTTTGCAAGCTCTTTTAGCTTGTTAAACCCTTGTACATCGCTCTTGGACTGGGTAAGACATAGATAACCTGATATATGTTAATGTACTCTATACCTTTGCAAGCTCTTTTAGCTTGTTAAACCCTTGTACATCGCTCTTGGACTGGGTAAGACATAGATCACCTGATATGTGTTAATGTACTCTATACCTTTGCAAGCTCTCTTAGCTTGTTAAACCCTTGTACATAGCTCTTGGACTGGGTAAGACATACATCACCTGATATGTGTTAATGTACTCTATACCTTTGCAAGATCTCTTAGCTTGTTAAACCCTTGTACATAGCTCTTGGACTGGGTAAGACATACATCACCTGATATGTGTTAATGTACTCTATACCTTTGCAAGCTCTCTTAGCTTGTTAAACCCTTGTACATAGCTCTTGGACTGAGTAAGACATACATCACCTGATATGTGTTAATGTACTCTATACCTTTGCAAGCTCTCTTAGCTTGTTAAACCCTTGTACATAGCTCTTGGACTGGGTAAGACATACATCACCTGATATGTGTTAATGTACTCTATACCTTTGCAAGCTCTCTTAGCTTGTTAAACCCTTGTACATAGCTCATGGACTGGGTAAGACATACATCACCCAATATGTGTTAATGTAATCTATACCTTTGCAAGCTCTCTTAACTTGTTAAACCCTTGTACATAGCTCTTGGACTGGGTAAGACATACATCACCTGATATGTGTTAATGTACTCTATACCTTTGCAAGCTCTCTTAGCTTGTTAAACCCTTGTACATAGCTCTTGGACTGGGTAAGACATACATCACCTGATATGTGTTAATGTACTCTATACCTTTGCAAGATCTCTTAGCTTGTTAAACCCTTGTACATAGCTCATGGACTGGGTAAGACATACATCACCTGATATGTGTTAATGTACTCTATACCTTTGCAAACTCTATTAGCTTGTTAAACCCTTGTACATAGCTCTTGGAATGGGTAAAACATACATCACCTGATATATGTTAATGTACTCTATACCTTTGCAAGCTCTCTTAGCTTGTTAAACCCTTGTACATAGCTCTTGGAATGGGTAAAACATACATCACCTGATATATGTTAATGTGCTCTATACCTTTGCAAGCTCTCTTAGATTGTTAAACCATTGTACATAGCTCTTGGACTGAGTAAGACATATATCACCTGATATGTGTTAATGTACTCTACACCTTTGCAAGCTCTCTTAGCTTGTTAAACCCTTGTACATAGCTCTTAGACTGGGTAAGACATAAATCACCTGATATGTGTTAATGTACTCTATACTTTTGCAAGCTCTCTTAGCTTGTTAAACCCTTGTACATAGCTCTTGGACTGGGTAAGACATACATCACCTGATATGTGTTAATGTACTCTATACCTTTGCAAGATCTCTTAGCTTGTTAAACCCTTGTACATAGCTCTTGGACTGGGTAAGACATACATCGCCTGATATGTGTTAATGTACTCTATACCTTTGCAAGCACTCATAGCTTGTTAAACCCTTGTACATAGCTCTTGGACTGGGTAAGACATACATCACCTGATATGTGTTAATGTACTCTATACCTTTGCAAGCTCTCTTAGCTTGTTAAACCCTTGTACATAGCTCTTGGACTGGGTAAGACATACATCACCTGATATGTGTTAATGTACTCTATACCTTTGCAAGCTCTCTTAACTTGTTAAACCCTTGTACATAGCTCTTGGACTGAGTAAGACATACATCACCTGATATGTGTTAATGTACTCTATACCTTTGCAAGCTCTCTTAGCTTGTTAAACCCTTGTACATAGCTCTTGGACTGGGTAAGACATACATCACCTGATATGTGTTAATGTACTCTATACCTTTGCAAGATCTCTTAGCTTGTTAAACCCTTGTACATAGCTCTTGGACTGGGTAAGACATACATCACCTGATATGTGTTAATGTACTCTATACCTTTGCAAGCTCTCTTAGCTTGTTAAACCCTTGTACATAGCTCTTGGACTGAGTAAGACATACATCACCTGATGTGTGTTAATGTACTCTATACCTTTGCAAGCTTTCTTAGCTTGGTAAACCCTTGTACATAGCTCTTGGACTGGGTAAGACATACATCACCTGATGTGTGTTAATGTACTCTATACCTTTGCAAGCTCTCTTAGCTTGTTAAACCCTTGTACATAGCTCTTGGACTGGGTAAGACATATATCACCTGA
>NC_056743.1:154387183-154426506 GCF_019279795.1 Protopterus annectens | reverse complement strand
TCAACTTTTAGTTTTTAAAATTGTACATACTTTGGGACTTAAGCTTAAACCTTTTTTTAATGTCTTTAATTTTGAAGCTCTCATTTGAAAATTGTAAGCTCTTCTGGGAAGCTCTACTGAAAAATTGTTTTATTTTTTTGAAGCTTACTTTTAAATTGTAATGCCTTTTTGGGGCTCCCCCTAATTTTTTAAAACTTATACCTTTGAACTTTTAGCTTTTCCCCCTTGAAATTTTTGGGATTTAAAAATCACCCTAATTTTTTAAAACTTCATACCTTTTGCAAGATCTCTTAGCTTGTTAAACCCTTGTACATAACTCTTGGACTGGGTATGACATACATTGCTTGATATGTGTTAATGTACTCTATACCTTTGCAAGCTCTCTTAGATTGTTAAACTCTTGTACATAGCACTTGGACTGGGTAAGACATAAATAACCTGATATGTGTTAATGTACTCTATACTTTTGCAAGCTCTCTTAGCTTGTTAAACCCTTGTACATAGCTCTTGGTCTGGGTAAGACATACATCACTTGATATGTGTTAATGAACTCTATACCTTTGCAAGCTCTCATAGCTGGTTAAACCCTTGTACATAGCTCTTGGACTGGGTAAGACATACATCACCTGATATGTGTTAATGTACTCTATACCTTTGCAAGGTGTCTTAGCTTGTTAAACCCTTGTACATAGCTCTTAGAATGGGTCAGACATACATCACCTGATATGTGTTAATGTACTCTATACCTTTGCAAGCTCTCTTAGCTTGCTAAACCCTTGTACATAGCTCTTGGACTGAGTAAGACATAAATCACCTGATATGTGTTAGTATACTCTATACCTTTGCAAGCTCTCATAGCTTGTTAAACCCTTGTACATAACTCTTGGACTGGGTAAGACATACATCACCTGATATGTGTTAATGCACTCTATACCTTTGCAAGCTCTCTTAGCTTGTTAAACTCTTGTACATAGCTCTTGGAGTGAGTAAGACATACATCACCTGATATGTGTTAATGTACTCTATACCTTTGCAAGCTCTCTTAGCTTGTTAAACCCTTGTACATCGCTCTTGGACTGGGTAAGACATACATAACCTGATATATGTTAATGTACTCTATACCTTTGCAAACTCTCTTAGCTTGTTAAACCCTTGTACATAGCTCTTGCACTGGGTAAGACATACATCACCTGATATGTGTTAATGTACTCTATACCTTTGCAAGCTCTCTTAGCTTGTTAAACCCTTGTACATAGCTCTTGCACTGGGTAAGACATACATCACCTGATATGTGTTAATGTACTCTATACCTTTGCAAGCTCTCTTAGCTTGTTAAACTCTTGTACATAGCTCTTGGACTGGGTAAGACATACATCACCTGATATGTGTTAATGTACTCTATACCTTTGCAAGATCTCTTAGCTTGTTAAACCCTTGTACATAGCTCTTGGACTGGGTAAGACATACATCACCTGATATGTGTTAATGTAATCTATACCTTTGCAAGCTCTCTTAACTTGTTAAACCCTTGTACATAGCTCTTGGACTGGGTAAGACATACATCACCTGATATGTGTTAATGTACTCTATACCTTTGCAAGCTCTCTTAGCTTGTTAAACCCTTGTACATAGCTCTTGGACTGAGTAAGACATACATCACCTGATATGTGTTAATGTACTCAATACCTTTGCAAGCTCTCTTAACTTGTTAAACCCTTGTACATATCTCTTGGACTGAGTAAGACATACATCACCTGATATGTGTTAATGTACTCTATACCTTTGCAAGCGCTCTCAGCTTGTTAAACCCTTGTACATAGCTCTTAGTCTGGGTAAAACATACATCACCTGATATCTGTTAATGTACTCTATACCTTTGCAAGATCTCTTAGCTTGTTAAACCCTTGTACATAGCTCTTGGACTGGGTATGACATACATTGCTTGATATGTGTTAATGTACTCTATACCTTTGCAAGCTCTCTTAGATTGTTAAACTCTTGTACATAGCACTTGGACTGGGTAAGACATACGTCACCTATGTATTAATGTACTCTGTACCTTTGCAAGCTCTCTTAGCTTGTTAAACCCTTGTACATAGCTCTTGGAATGGGTAAGACATAAATAACCTGATATGTGTTAATGTACTCTATACTTTTGCAAGCTCTCTTAGCTTGTTAAACCCTTGTACATAGCTCTTGGACTGGGTAAGACATACATCACCTGATATGTGTTAATGTACTCTATACCTTTGCAAGCTCTCTTAGCTTGTTAAACCCTTGTACATAGCTCATGGACTGGGTAAGACATACATCACCTGATATGTGTTAATGTACTCTATACCTTTGCAAGCTCTCTTAGCTTGATAAACCCTTGTAGATAGCTCTTGGACTGGGTAAGACATACATCACCTGATATGTGTTAATGTACTCTATACCTTTGCAAGATTTCTTAGCTTGTTAAACCCTTGTACATAGCTCTTGGATTGAGTAAGACATACATCACCTGATATGTGTTAATGTACTCTATACCTCTGCAAGATCTCTTAGCTTGTTAAACCCTTGTACATAGCTCTTGGACTGGGTAAGACATACATCACCTGATATGTGTTAATGTACTCTATACCTTTGCAAGATCTCTTAGCTTGTTAAACCCTTGTACATAGCTCTTGGACTGGGTAAGACATACATCACCTGATATGTGTTAATGTACTCTATACCTTTGCAAGATCTCTTAGCTTGTTAAACCCTTGTACATAGCTCATGGACTGGGTAAGACATACATCACCCAATATGTGTTAATGTACTGTATACCTTTGCAAGCTCTCATAACTTGTTAAACCCTTGTACATAGCTCTTGGACTGAGTAAGACATACATCACCTGATATGTGTTAATGTACTCTATACCTTTGCAAGCGCTCCCAGCTTGTTAAACCCTTGTACATAGCTCTTAGTCTGGGTAAGACATACATCACCTGATATCTGTTAATGTACTCTATACCTTTGCAAGATCTCTTAGCTTGTTAAACCCTTGTACATAGCTCTTGGACTGGGTAAGACATACATCACTTGATATGTGTTAATATACTCTATACCTTTGCAAGCTCTCTTAGCTTGTTAAACCCTTGTACATAGCTCTTGGACAGAGTAAGACATACATCCCCTGATATATGTTAATGTACTCTATACCTTTGCAATCTTTCTTAGCTTGTTAAAGCCTTGTACATAGCTCTTTGTCTGGGTAAGGCATACATCACTTGATATGTGTTAATGTACTCTATACCTTTGCAAGCTCTCATAGCTGGTTAAATCCTTGTACATAGTTCTTGGACTGGGTAAGACATACATCACCTGATATGTGTTAATGTACTCTATACCTTTGCAAGATCGCTTAGCTTGTTAAACCCTTGTACATAGCTCTTGGACTGGGTAAGACATACATCACTTGATATGTGTTAATGTACTCTATACCTTTGCAAGCTCTCTTAGCTTGTTAAACCCTTCTACATAGCTCTTGAACTGGGTAAGACATACATCACCTGATATGTGTTAATGTACACTTTAACTTTGCAAGATCTTTTAGCTTGTTAAACCCTTGTACATAGCTCATGGACTGGGTAAGACATACATCACCCAATATGTGTTAATGTAATCTATACCTTTGCAAGCTCTCTTAACTTGTTAAACCCTTGTACATAGCTCTTGGACTGAGTAAGACATACATCACCTGATATGTGTTAATGTACTCTATACCTTTGCAAGCGCTCACAGCTTGTTAAACCCTTGTACATAGCTCTTAGTCTGGGTAAGATATACATCACCTGATATCTGTTAATGTACTCTATACCTTTGCAAGATCTCTTAGCTTGTTAAACCCTTGTACATAGCACTTGGACTGGGTAAGACATACGTCACCTATGTATTAATGTACTCTGTACCTTTGCAAGCTCTATTAGCTTGGTAAACCATTGTACATAGCTCTTTGACTGAGTAAGACATATATCACCTGATATGTGTTAATGTACTCTATACTTTTGCAAGCTCTCTTAGCTTGTTAAACCCTTGTACATCGCTCTTGGACTGGGTAAGACATACATCTCCTGATATGTGTTAATGTTCTCTATACCTTTGCAATCTCTCTTAGCTTGTTAAACCCTTGTACATCGCTCTTGGAATGGGTAAGACATACATCATCTGATATGTGTTAATGTACTCTACACCTTTGCAAGCTCTCTTAGCTTGTTAAACCCTTGTACATAGCTCTTGGAGTGAGTAAGACATACATCACCTGATATGTGTTAATGTCCTCGATACTTTTGCAAGCTCTCTTAGCTTGTTAAACCCTTGTACATAGCTCTTGGACTGGTAAGACATACATCACTTGATATGTGTTAATGTACTCTATACCCTTGCAAGCTCTCATAGCTGGTTAAACCCTTGTACATAGCTCTTGGACTGGGTAAGACATACATCACCTGATATGTGTTAATGTACTCTATACCTTTGCAAGCTCTCTTAGCTTGTTAAACTCTTGTACATAGCTCTTGGAGTGAGTAAGACATACATCACCTGATATGTGTTAATGTACTCTATACCTTTGCAAGCTCTCTTAGCTTGTTAAACCCTTGTACATCGCTCTTGGACTGGGTAAGACATACATAACCTGATATATGTTAATGTACTCTATACCTTTGCAAACTCTCTTAGCTTGTTAAACCCTTGTACATAGCTCTTGGACTGGGTAAAACATACATCACCTGATATGTGTTAATGTACTCTATACCTTTGCAAGCTCTCTTAGATTGTTAAACTCTTGTACATAGCACTTGGACTGGGTAAGACATACGTCACCTATGTATTAATGTACTCTGTACCTTTGCAAGTTCTCTTAGCTTGGTAAACCACTGTACATAGCTCTTGGACTGAGTAAGACATATATCACCTGATATGTGTTAATGTACTCTTCACCTTTGCAAGATCTCTTAGCTTGTTAAACCCTTGTACATAGCTCTTGGACTGGGTAAGACATAAATCACCTGATATGTGTTAATGTACTCTATACTTTTGCAAGCTCTCTTAGCTTGTTAAACCCTTGTACATAGCTCTTGGACTGAGTAAGACATACATCACCTGATATATGTTAATGTACTCTATACCTTTGCAAGCTCTCTTAGCTTGTTAAACCCTTGTACATAGCTCTTGGACTGAGTAAGACATACATCACCTGATATGTGTTAATGTACTCTATACCTTTGCAAACTCTCTTAGCTTGTTAAACCCTTGGACATAGCTCTTGGACTGGGTAAAACATACATCACCTGATATGTGTTAATGTACTCTATACCTTTGCAAGCTCTCTTAGCTTGTTAAACCCTTGTACATAGCTCTTGGAGTGAGTAAGACATACATCACCTGATATGTGTTAATGTACTCTATACCTTTGCAAGCTCTCTTAGATTGTTAAACTCTTGTACATAGCACTTGGACTGGGTAAGACATACGTCACCTATGTATTAATGTACTCTGTACCTTTGCAAGTTCTCTTAGCTTGGTAAACCACTGTACATAGCTCTTGGACTGAGTAAGACATATATCACCTGATATGTGTTAATGTACTCTTCACCTTTGCAAGATCTCTTAGCTTGTTAAACCCTTGTACATAGCTCTTGGACTGGGTAAGACATAAATCACCTGATATGTGTTAATGTACTCTATACTTTTGCAAGCTCTCTTAGCTTGTTAAACCCTTGTACATAGCTCTTGGACTGGGTAAGACATACATCACCTGATATGTGTTAATGTACTCTATACCTTTGCAAGCTCTCTTAGCTTGTTAAACCCTTGTACATAGCTCTTGGACTGGGTAAGACATAAATCACCTGATATGTGTTAATGCACTCTATACTTTTGCAAGCTCTTTTAGCTTGTTAAACCCTTGTACATAGCTCTTGGACTGAGTAAGACATAAATCACCTGATACGTGTTAGTATACTCTATACCTTTGTAAGCTCTCATAGCTTGTTAAACCCTTGTACATAACTCATGGACTGGGTAAGACATACATCACCTGATATGTGTTAATGTACTCTATACTTTTGCAAGCTCTCTTAGCTTGTTAAACCCTTGTACATAGCTCTTGGACTGGGTAATACATGCATCACCTGATATGTGCTAATGTACTCTATACCTTTGCAAGCTCTCTTAGCTTGTTAAACCCTTGTACATAGCTCTTGGACTGGGTAAGACATACATCACCTGATATTTGTTAATGTACTCTATACCTTTGCAAGCTCTCTTAGCTTGTTAAACCCTTGTACATCGCTCTTGGACTGGGTAAGACATACATCACCTGATATATGTTAATGTACTCTATACCTTTGCAAGCTGTCTTAGCTTGTTAAACCCTTGTACATAGCTCTTGGACTGGGAAAGGCATACATCACCTAATATGTGTTAATGTACTCTATACCTTTACAAGATCTCTTAGCTTGTTAAACCCTTGTACATAGCTTTTGCACTGAGTAAGACATACATCACCTGATATGTGTTAATGTACTCTATACCTTTGCAAGCTCTCTTAGCTTGTTAAACCCTTGTACATAGCTCTTGGACGTATTCCTCATCTTATGTCATTGCTCTCTCTCTCTCTCTCTCTCTCTCTCTCTCTACTCACCACGACACTGTCAGGTTCTTTAAGTAGCATGCCATGTAGCTTTTCTCCTATAATTTAATCTACACACTTTTACAAGTTGTAGCACATAATTGTTTATGTCCGGAATGGTGAGATCTGTGATCTGCTTTACCTTTCTTGATATTCTTTTGTTTTGATCTCTGGTGATAGTACAGAGGTTGGCATTCCAGGCAGGCAGACAATGCATAACAGGAATATGTTGTTTAAGTTACATATTTCCCAGAAATTCCAGTAATAAATAAGATAACATGCACATCCTTATTTTCTTTCCAGATGTTCACAACATACTTGACTACCAGAGGGAGAGACCTTTGTCCTTGACCGGAAATTGGAAACACAGATATGTAACATCGTCTGAATGCTAGCTATGCTATACCATCAAATCAGAGCAAAGGTTGATTTAATTCAATACAATTGGATGACACTTGTTCACAAAGACACACAGACAAACAGACATACAGACACACAAATGCACACACCAAAGCACAATTTCTGGCCATCACCTAGCTTCCTGACAGCACAATACTCAACCTTCATGAGAACACGATCATGATCACCAGTCATCTGATGTTGACCTGTATAGATTTCAGTAATTTGGAGGTTTACTTCATTGTGACTTTAGTAAATCACTTCTGCACTACCAGGGAGATAAAGACTAATGCTTGTGTTCAGTCCCCCAACACTGACCATCAGTTGACAATTAATGCTGCTTTATTCCTTGCTGATGTCCCACTGTTCACTTTGGCTAGAAAATGCCATAATATGCACATTTGTGTGCAGTAAGTAACCCTAACAATTGAGATTAAACAGTTATTCTGTAGAAGATATACTTAGTAGGATGGCACACCTGTCTAAGCTCAGGCAAATGAATCAGGTCATAAAAATGCTCCACATCGATTTGTCAGAATGCATTAAAGTTCCCACTGTGTCACTTGCAGTCATCTCAAATGTGCCATACTCGTTGATGTACAGCACAATACACATCTTGCCCTCCAGAGAAAGACCCATCTGCTCTAATCACAAGGTATCTCATGTGACATACCAGATCCAGAGAATCCTTTTAAACCTATACCCAGATGGGATTTCCTAATCAGTTAGTGTTTCTAGAATGGCTGTTACCATTATGTGACTCAGCTGGCAAGGAGAGGACAAAGACTCTGTCCTGGAAAAATACTGCTCCACCTCGCACTTCACGTTTTTATAAACCATGAGACAATCGCTACTGTGCTCATCATATGTCATATTAGGTTACACAAGGTAATAACATCTTTTGTGATATTTTTTGAATACACAAAACAATTTGTATGTGATACCACTCAAGTCAGTTATCATTCATCGAGTTACAGGCCTTCAGAATCTGGCTTCAGCTCAATAAATACATTTTATATATACTTGTCATATACTTGTCTTTGTATGTGGAGAATTTTTTATGACCGGTTATCAGTTTAAATCCAACTGTGCTGAAGGATTCTAAGCAGGTTTTGTTAGATCTATATGACTGTGTTAGTGGACTAGATGATATCAAAGATCTGAAGTTTGTTACACTTGACGTTAAGTCATTGTTTACAATGATACCCAATGAGCTGGGGATACACTGTGTGCAGAAATATCTAGCAACACATAGTGGGTATTTACCTAAGCAAATTGATTTGATTTGTTTCTTTTTAGAGACAGTTTTGAATAACAACGTTTTCATCTTTGGTGAAGATATGTTTTTACAACAACATGGCGTGGCTATGGGCACTTCATGTGCCAATAGCTACGCCAATATCTTCCTTGCCCAGTGGGAATCTGAGTCCCTGTTTCCACTTACAGATTTTGTAGATCACATCGTTTTTTATCGATGCTTTGTGGATGATTTGTTTTTGTTGTGGCGAGGGACATCTGAACAGTTTGCCAGGTTCTTTGGGATTATGAACAATTTGACTGTTTGTCTAAAATTCACTTATAGTCTGTCTTATGAAAGTATTAATTATCTGGATGTTATTGTTGAGAAGTTGAATGACAACTTGATTAATATAGGGATTTATCAGAAAACATGCCATAGGAATGCGTTCCTGTTTAGGTCAAGCATGCACCCAGGCTTCATTTTTAAGAATCTTATCAGGGGACAGGGTATGAGAGCATCGAGATTAAATCCCTCATCACCAGGATTTCAGAAGGAAATGACCAGCTTGAAGAAAAAATTTTTGGACAGGTGTTATACCCGAGATGAGTTGAGCAGACAGTGGTCTGACCTTCTTGAATTAAGGTCTACTAGGGCATGTCCCTATTTTGGCCCGCCTCTAGAATTGAACAATTTCCCTCCATCCATGAGGGAACATCTCTATCACATTAGGAAGGGGTCCCCACATAATGCACTTGCAAAGCATGTCACTGAGTTTGGGTGCACTCATACATTTATATTTCAGGTGATTGAAGCTGTTACACCTAGTATCAGAGAAGGTGATATTATTACACATACTGAGTATAAGGAAACATGGTGGATTGTACTTTTAAGGGCAGATCGGGGCAGTGGCCTCAATGAAAGGGCTTCTATTAAGCCACTTTTGAAGAAAAGAAGACTTCGTAAATAAGGTCTCTGACAGTTTCTGCTCCTCAATTTGCAGTTTGTAAATGCATACTGGTCTAAAGTGATTATATATGAAAAAATGTTTCAAGAAAAGGGATATCCTAAGGAATTTGTTAAGACTATTAGAACAGAGGTGGAATTAGGTAGAATTTCAAAGTTTCAACCCATTAAGGGCAAAAAGATTGACAATATTTCCAACAATAATTTATTTAGATATACGGAAGTTGATGGTAATTATGAACAAGCTTTAATTATGGAATATAACACCTCCAATATCAAAGTAAGTGAAATATTCCAGAATGAATGGGCCAAAGTCTCTATACTAATGGATATAGAAAATATAAACAAGTTGGTCCCAAAAATTGTATATAAAAATTCATGGAATATGAAAAGAATCCTAGAATCTCATTGTAAATCTAATAGTATTGATCATGGGAGGGGATCAATTGATGGGCAAAAAAGGAAAGGAAGTTTTAAATGTGGCCACTGTAATCAATGCGAGTATATGATAAATATTAGTGAGATAAACATTCCCAGTAGGGGTAAAATTATCAAAAGTAATGGTTACCATAACTGTGAAACAAGGGGAGTGATATACTTAGCCCTATGTAGTAAATGCAGTTCATTTTACATAGGTAAGACAGAGCGAGTTCTGAGGAGAAGAATTTATGAACACATATATGAAATTTCGAAGGCTAAGGAGACCAACGCACTATACAAACACATTAAAGAATGTGAAGGAGAAAGATTTCAATTTTTTGTGATTGAGCAGGTCAAAAGGGAATTAAGAGGTGGTTTATGGGAAGAGTGGTTGGGTTATAAGGAGTTATGGTGGCAAATTAAATTAGATGCCACAAAAACACCAGGATTAAATGAACATATCTCCTTAACCCCAGTGTTGAAATTGAAAGCTGCAGAGATCTAATTCCCTTGCCATAATTTAAATGGCCAAGAGGTGGCAGCATCAGTGTATCTGATGAATTAAAATTAAATAGCAACAGTCTAAACACATTGGTTCATGTTTTACATTTTGACATTTTTAATAATTTTTTTAAAACATTTTTTAACATAAGAAATTAGTATTAATTGAATATAAGAGTAGATATATTAAAGTAAGAAACATATTAAATGTATGGATTTTAAGAATCAATATTTGGGGCATTTAGTTGTTTTGGCATTTGTCTTTTAATATTTATGAGCTATAGTAAGCCTGATTTGATAACTATGAATGCACTTTATTTGGATAGGCTCAATTAGAATGTGGTATATTATTTAAAGAGCTAATTAATTATTTTAATTATTATCTGATGAAGTCCTATTTTGTGAGAGGACGAAAACGCAGTACGTTTGTAAAGAGCGTTAATGTGGATTTATACATTTGTGGATTATTAAACTGGTTGAACAGTGTTTCTGGAGTTGTCCGCTTTCATCCTGGATGCTTTTTGGTATTTTTTCTGAGTATTTTGGACAGTTTTTGGCTTTTGCATAGGTTTTTCGTTTTCGTGCACCCAGGTGATGGAAGGCGGGACTCCAACAATTCAAAAGGAAGATACGGGTGAATCGCGCAGGCTGATAGATCAGCTCACTGAATTGATTGACCTCCTTACGCCATTGTGTCATTCACTTTACGGCAAGGAACACAAAGATGGTGGCATAGAACTGGAAGGAACCGAAGGGTTCCTAGGGACAAAATCCAAAAGGAAACGTAATAACAGTGGACTATCACAGCGGGACATAGTAGCGGAAGAACCGAATGGTCAATCATTTAATCCGGCCATCACACCAGCCATTTCGACACCAATTGAATGGCCTAGTAAGGTTGTTTTATCTGGAGCGGACGCTAAAAAGGACTCTGCTAAGCCTTCCACTAGTAAGGCATGCGAAGGTACTGTAAATAATTCTTTCCACAATACGTGGAAGAAAAAAGACACCAGTGACTGGTTAAAAATGCCATTTAATATTAAGTTTGATAATATAAATAAACAGAATACCATGGATGGTGAAACATATTCTGCTAAGATAGACAAACTTTCTAAATTAATGCTGAAATTTAAAACATTAAGTATTGAAAATGAATATCTGAATGAATGCATAAGTAGAAAGGTCGTCCCGAAGGGACTAAGGGTATGGAAATACCCAAATAATGTAGAAGCTGGTTCAGAGTTTCACAATGAATTGTTGAATGTTTTTAATCAATGTGGTTTAGAAATTTTTAAATTAATTATTAAAGAAAATACTAGAGTACAGGATATTTTAAAGGTAGAAATTGAAACATTAGATGCTTGCATAAAAGAAGATCTTATCTTTGGTATAAGGGAAGAAAGAGATAAATACCATAAAGTGAAAGAAGATATAGATCTGAAATGTAATGATATTGTGGAGAGAAAGATAAATAAATTAAAGAGGGATGTAAAAGAATATCAAAATAACAGTAATTATCCCAAACCACCTTATATTAAACGTGATTTTTACACTAATCACAATCATCAGAAAGACCTGCCACTCAAATTTAATGTAGGGGTTAATAAAGCATGGATGGATGTTGATTATGATACCGAATTCCCACCATTGGATAGGGAAGCACAAAGTGTATATAGAAATCAGGATGGTTTTCAGAATTTTCACAGAAGGGGGGGAGAAGGGGGAGAGGGAGGTATTAGTTTTAATACACCCAACCCCTGCACCTGATGAAATCCAGAATATTATATCTGTCAGTGGTATTAAACATACGTTCAATAATTTTTCTATTTATAACTTTAGTAACATTACACTCAATAAACAACATTTTCATTTATTGAGTAAAGGATTTAAATTTATTCCTTCTGTGAAAGGTGAGATAGTTAACACCATTATTGATATGAAATTATTCCTTAGGAAAATTAATCTAGAAATTTTATTTTCTCAAAATACTAAGATGAATTTACCTCCTCGGAACTCGTCTCTGGTTCGTAGGAGTACTTACAACCCCCCCTTACACCCCCAAATCAGAAATTTGGAAATTATGTTGGAAAATGAAATTAGACAAGTATATGATCAGAATACATCTAAATTTAATCTTTCTAAACAAGAAAATGAGATATTGTACGAACTAAAAAAGAACTGTGAAGTGAGAATCATGAAACCTGATAAGGGAGGTGGGGTTGTAATTATGGACAACATAATATACGAAGGTAAAATGAACTGCATGCTTAGGGATACAACTAAATATGTAGTTGTTTCACTGAATGAAATGAATGTAGCATATTACAAGATAGATAGTTTATTAAACGACATGTTATTCGAGGGAATAATGGATAGAAAGACTTTCGAATTTTTACAAGTGGCCAAACCAAAAACGCCCATTATTTTCGAGATACCCAAAATCCACAAAAATATGGAAGACCCACCACTGAGACCTATTGTCTCAGCGGAGGGGTCCAAAACACTTCCATTAGCGAAATTTGTGGATAGTAAGGTGAAACATATATGTGCCGAAAATAAATATATATTGAAGGATTCTTGGGATTTATTAAGATGCATAACTCCCGATTTGGTTAGTGATAATTTAATTTTTATCACTATAGATGTGGTTGATCTCTTCCCATGTATACCGCATAGGGAAGGTTTAACAATGTTTGAAGACATGATTTATAGAGATAAGAAATTAACACATTCAGATAAAAGTATGATTATAAGTCTAGTAGACATGGTTCTAAAATACAATTTCCTCATGTTTAATGGAGAATACTACCAACAAGCACAAGGCATATCAATGGGTGCAGCCTGTGCGCCCACATATGCCAATATAGTATTAGCAAAATGGGAGGAAGATTTTGTATTAGATTCAAAATATAAAGAGTGTTGGTCATTATACCGTCGTTTTCTGGATGATATAGTCATTTTCTGGATAGGGGGTATGGATAAATTTAATGAATTTTTTGATTATCTAAATAACACTACAAACTTTTTGAAATTTACCTACACCACCTCAGTGGATAGACTACTTTATCTAGATATAGAAGTATATAAAACTGAACAAGATTTTGAAATAAAAATTTACAGGAAAAATACATTTTGCAATTCATTTCTTCACTTTACTAGTGCACACCCCTCACATTGTAAAAAGAATATTGTCACGGGACAATTTGTGAGGGGTAGTCGAATGACGAGTTCTAGTGAAGATTTTGTACTGGAGTGTAATTTACTTGAAAAAATGTTTCAAGAAAAGGGATATCCTAAGGAATTTGTTAAGACTATTAGAACAGAGGTGGAATTAGGTAGAAATTCAAAGTTTCAACCCATTAAGGGCAAAAAGATTGACAATATTTCCAACAATAATTTACTTAGATATACGGAAGTTGATGGTAATTATGAACAAGCTTTAATTATGGAATATAACATCTCCAATATTAAAATAAGTGAAATATTCTGGAATGAATGGGCCAAATTCTCTATACTAACGGATATAGAAAATATAAACAAGTTGGTCCCAAAAATTGTATATAAAAATTCATGGAATATGAAAAGAATCCTAGAATCTCATTGTAAATCTAATAGTATTGATCATGGGAGGGGATCAATTGATGGGCAAAAAAGGAAAGGAAGTTTTAAATGTGGCCACTGTAATCAATGCGAGTATATGATGAATATTAGTGAGATAAACATTCCCAGTAGGGGTAAAATTATCAAAAGTAATGGTTACCATAACTGTGAAAGAAGGGGAGTGATATACTTAGCCCTATGTAATAAATGCAGTTCATTTTACATAGGTAAGACAGAGCGAGTTCTGAGGAGAAGAATTTATGAACACATATATGAAATTTCGAAGGCTAAGGAGACTAACGCACTATACAAACACATTAAAGAATGTGAAGGAGGAAGATTTCAATTTTTTGTGATTGAGCAGGTTAAAAGGGAATTAAGAGGTGGTTTATGGGAAGAGTGGTTGGGTTATAAGGAGTTATGGTGGCAAATTAAATTAGATGCCACAAAAACACCAGGATTAAATGAACATATCTCCTTAACCCCAGTGTTGAAATTGAAAGCTGCAGAGATCTAATTCCCTTGCCATAATTTAAATGGCCAAGAGGTGGCAGCATCAGTGTATCTGATGAATTAAAATTAAATAGCAACAGTCTAAACACATTGGTTTATGTTTTACATTTTGACATTTTTAATAATTTTTTAAAACATTTTTTAACATAAGAAATTAGTATTAATTGAATATAAGAGTAGATATATTAAAGTAAGAAACATATTAAATGTATGGATTTTAAGAATCAATATTTGGGGCATTTAGTTGTTTTGGCATTTGTCTTTTAATATTTATGAGCTATAGTAAGCCTGATTTGATAACTATGAATGCACTTTATTTGGATAGGCTCAATTAGAATGTGGTATATTATTTAAAGAGCTAATTAATTATTTTAATTATTATCTGATGAAGTCCTATTTTGTGAGAGGACGAAAATGCAGTACGTTTGTAAAGAGCTTTAATGTGGATTCATACATTTGTGGATTATTAAACTGATTGAACAGTGTTTCTGGAGTTGTCCGCTTTCATCCTGGATGCTTTTTGGTATTTTTTCTGATTATATATTTTAACAATGTTTTGTGCAATGTCTTTGTGATATTTTTATCTTGTTTTTATCTGTATTGTTTTATTTTTCATTGTGACTTTAAGGGTTGATTATTTAATTGATTCATTAGATGGGTTGCTTTTGTATAAAAGATAGGTTAGGTTTATTGTTTTCAAAGGTCTGATGAAGCTCCAATGCAAAAGCGCTTACCTGTATTTGTGCTGGAATAAATAGTGGATTTTTTACTTCGTTGACTGGCTGAGCATTTGTCCTCATTGAGTTGCAGCTGTGTTTTACCTCTGGTGGTGTACATATACCTTTTTTGTGTACATTTATTTACTTTACACCACTGTGGTTTCACCCAGTGAATGCTAGCAATTTTTATTTTTATTTTTGGACTTGTGATTTTATTAGTAATATTGCTGGCTATCCCTGGGGACATGGCGACTAAAAAGCAATTAAATATTGAATTGGATTATGTGCCACCGCTTAATGTGAATAATGCTGTTTATAGTAAACCGTCTGGGATCGTTGGTGCTACATCGTCTTTAAATGGACATAGCTCTGTGGCTCATCCCCTTGTGGCGAGGTTTACATAGTATTTGGAACGAGATGGGAACTGTTTGTGGACTGCCAATAAATACATTGGTTTTAAAGTATCTTGTAAAACATTACATATTAATCATACAGTGCTTACAGGGTTATAATTCTTTTTTGTTTGCTTGTACAGATGCTCATAAATACTGTATTATGAAGATGCTACATATGCAGGCATTGTTAGTATGGTCACATATCAGTGGAGTATTATAACATTAGTTTCATACAATATTTGTACTATATTTCCAGGAAAATAAACAGTGATCTGTGCTGCAGATTCATATTAACTAATGGAAGTACAAATATAAAGCAATCGAATGCAGACTGCAACATGTAAAAGTGAGGAAGATACAGAATAGGAAACAACCATAAACACATCTCTCACCATTGAAAAGTAGAAAACCCAAAATATATTTTAAAATACACAGACTAACTGAAAGAGAAGTATGGACTGAGCTAGTATTCAAAGCTATTCGTTGTCAAAATTATACACAATTTTTAAAAGCTAATGCACAGTTTATTTCTGAAATTTGCATTGGGGGAGCTTCATTGGTGGAAATTGTATTTATCAGGTGTATCTTAAGGATGTATTATCTGCATCAACACTACATCGTTGCAGAAATGGTTTGGTAACATCCATTTCAGATGTCAACAATGTTCAGTACTTTTAGTGGGACTTGTTAATTTAACTGACTTTTTCTTCACTTTAATTTAATATAATTCAAAGCAACAATAACTTGCTAGCACAGGCAATGTTCATATTAGGTATTATTATTTCTCTTATCATATGTTGCATTTTTCCACTATTCCACTATCCATTTGTGATTGGTCAAATACAGACTGCTCTCGCTGAAAGTCAGTTTATGAATAATGCTTGATTTTATTACTAGTAATCTGCCTTGAGCCAACCCAAAATCATCAGACTGTTTAATCTTACCTAGGTTATTTGGACTGCTCCATGAAGCTGCCCACTTTACAGAGTTTAAAAGTTTTTTTATTCTGTTCTGAGGTGATTAATGTCATCAAAGGTTTGCAAATTCAACTACCCCGGATTCCTCCTCTTCTTTCTCTGCCTGACTTCTGTGAACCACTGTAGTTTCTTTTCTATGGACATCCATATTTCTCTGTCCTTGTAGAAATTAAGTCTGTTGGAAGAAAAACACTTAATCCAGACTGGTTTTATACTCTTGAGCAGAGGATGAACAGTGCTTTTTTCCTCTAGTAATAACATTTCCTGTACTGCCTGCACTTGTTTAAATGGTTTAACATGAGAGACACCAACATGCTTCCTTTAGTCCTCAGTAATGCATTTTTGAAGTAAGGGCCGTATATGTGCTATGCAAATAGCATTATCAACAAATCTTCCACTGTTCAACCCTGCTATATATTTTTTCTATTGAGCTCATAAACAATGAATGCAAATGGAGGCGAGCAAATATATATTTTTGCTGTTAAAGTCATCTTGATGTTCCTGAATCAAAGCTGCTAGAGAACCCAGATTAGCTTTATTTTCACCCAAATTAATATGCATCAAGCTCTGCCATCTAGCGCTTGCTCTTTTTTAAATCAGAGAACAGATTATGTAATGAATTTCAGCTGAAAATATCTTACTATCACACTGTCTTTAGCCACTGTTGTCATTTGTAAATACACAGACAAAGTATTTAAAGACAAATCACTGGATAGAATTTTCAGTGTAGATGACTCAGCACCCTTTAAATATGGTAGCAAGATTTTTTTTTTCTGATGTTTTTGTTTGGGTTTTCATCCACCCCTCTGGGCTAGTAAGGTAGTACTTAGTGGTTTGATTTCAGCTACCAGCCCAAAGCTTCTGTAGTTGTAATTAAAGACAAAATGTTCTATTTTGTACTAGCTAAATGTTTCCATCTGTTCATAGAAAATTAAAGATCACTTCATGTTTGTTTTTGATAAAAGTGCACTACTCACTCTGTGATAATCTTTGCCTTACATTAAGGATATTTATATTATTGCTGCCTGATGTTCTGAACATTTTTTCAGCTCATGGTCTGAACATACCATTTTGCCTTTCATCAAGATATGCACCTACCAAGTGGCATCTGACTTTTGTATTAATGACATCACCAATATAGTAGCGTGAGCAGTAAACACATGTATGCCTTATTCTTTAGGAATAGCTGCTTTCCATCAGAGACTGCAAACTCTATATGCCTTTCCACTATCCTGGAATTTCTATTAACAATGTTGTTCTGCATAGATTTTAAAAGTATTAAAAAATTCTTATTATGTGCTGATTTTTTTTTTTTTTTTGCTTTTCTTCAACTCTCAGGAAAACTCACTAAATCCATAAACAGTTTTGCAGATGAAATACCAGCATAACTAAAGACAGATGATTTATTTAGGGCCCCTAAGTATATAAATGAATGTTGAGAAAATTAAAACGTAAAGGGAAGGGTGATCTGACTTGTTTGTAGATCATAGCTCTAACTTGTTTTAAAACGCTTATCCTTTCACATGTTCAATGGCATCAGTGCATTTGTTTTCATTTCTGTGCATTTGCTTGGTACAGTTATCATTTACCTTTGTGTGCCCACCAGGTTTTAAATTGCGTTCATATTCTACAGCAGCTGTGAGTTCTTAGGCCATCCACAAGCTAACACACCATTATTTCATAGCCATCTTTTTTTGTTCCCCTTCTACTTCACTGTTTCTGGCCACCCAAGTGCCACCCTTATTCAAGGTTAGGTAAACCTACTGTCCCAAGTCTATTTTCATTCTAAGGCTAGGGCCAGAATAGAACCTAAGCACATCCTGGGCTGTCATGCCATTGACTACTTCCAGCAGGGGATCTTTTCATTTATGTTCTACACCTTAGTATCCCCCTCCCCTGCATTTGTCTGTTACATCTGAGAGCTACTCCTCTCCTTGCAGGGAATACCTAGATGAATGACCTTCAAACCTGGGATTGCCACACCCATCCCCACCTGCCACTGACTCAGATAAGAGAACCACTAATCAAACCCAGGTCACGTGGGCTGTTGTTAGGGCTTTATCCCTCTACACAACAGTGCTGATACCTCTCAACTTTTCAGATTTTTGTGCAATGTCCAGATTTTTGTCTCATATTTTTGGTCATTTTCTCATAAAATTGTGGTTTACTGGCAAATCATTGAGGACTGTACAATGACAGACATTTGAGTTTCTGACTTCATACCCTTTGGAAAATTCATGTAAATGCAAAACCTGTTATTCTATCAGCTTTCTAAGTTTGTATGAGATATAGTTTAAAACTTGTCTGTATTTTTTGGCGATTGTTCCCCCATTATTTATGGCTTTGTCCAGATTTCTTACCATAAGAGGTTGAGAGGTATGACTGTTGACTACTTTTTAATTAACTTAACACTCACTCATTGTCATAGACAATAGTACTGCTATATACTAGTAATGAAGTTTGAAAGGTAGGAAATAGTAGTTCTTCAATTCAAACAGGTCTGAAGAATCCATAGCAATACAAATGCAATGATGAGACAAATTAACAAAGATGTGGCAATAAATAATAGAGTTAAGAGAAACAGAAGGCATGACATTAATAAATCATATAATTATGTTGTGTTTTTACTGAAGCAGGATTCAGAATGCAAATGGTTGTGTTAATTTGGTGGTGGTAGTGTCTGAATAACCACACATCCAAAACAAAAAAAACAGTTGGTTCCAGAAGCCAACACAGACAGTCACATCTTCGAGTTCTTAAATTCCCAACCTAAAGATCTCTGCTGAGTGGCTGAGCTATTAGTGCAAAGTTCTTTGAAAAGTCCTAGACCCTACTCCTCAAAGAGGCCATAAAGATTATCCCTATTCTGGTATGAGATAAGAGATTTTACTCTCACCTCCTTCAGGTTTTAAAGGGACATGAGAGCTCTGTACTATCTTGGGCTGCAAAGATTTCATCAAGAGCATCCACTTCAAGTTGTCTAAAAAATACCAAGATGAAGTCACAGGTTATTATGGATGTTTTCTGACATGTCAGGTTCCTGCAGTTCACTCTGATTGTATCTTTAGTACAAAATGTTGCCATTATAATTCTCCTGTACACCCAGACTGCTTACCAAAGTGCTAGCCACTGTGATAGAAACCTTGCCAGTGATAATGAGCTATGTTTTACCCAACTTAGCTAACTGGCGTCTGGTGATCCATCAAAGAACTCTTTGGTAACATCCATGATTTGGTTTCTCACATGGCTACAGCTACTGAGGCCTCCATAAACTAGGAAATATCATCTCTGAGATTATCTTAGAAAACTTCCCTCCTTCTGTAGAAGAGGGACACTGTTTAATAAAAGTAGTGATTACCCAGAGGAAGAGCCCAGAAAGTTCTGATTTTGAACCTAGGCTCTCTTTTGCATATTGCTGAGGTTGCCAGTCTTTCACCCCATTATAAAGCTTTGCACACCTGAAAATTGAGATTTTTCATTGTTAGTGAACAAAGAATTACTTGAAGATCAGAGATCATCCATTGGTAGCAAATCCTTGTCAGTAGCCTTTACAGTGGTGGGCAATCTCTTTCATTCTCAGCCAAGTCCTGATGACAAATGTATAACTGGTGTGGTGATGGTCTACACAAACCAGCTGGAATTATGGGCAGGTCTTCATGGCCTGAAAGTTCTAAGGCAGAAACTCCTACTCCATTCCAACATCTAGTCTATCATATATTACCTAAACAAGGATGATGGTATGGGCTTGTCCTTCTTATACTGAGAGGCAAAACATATCTGGCAATTTCTCTATACAGAGATTTTACTCATACAGGCATTCACATCATAGGAGACTTAAATATGCCAAATGACTCCTTGAACATTCCTCCAGTATTCTCCTAGAGCTGAAGATTCAAGACTCTTGCCTGATTAGACTCTTATTATTAACCAGATCATGTTTCAGGATTCCCAACTCTCTCACAACTGAATTTGGTCCTTCCCTCTTTTGCTTAATCCAGATAAGCAAGATAGAATCCACAGTACATATGTTCATCCTCTCCTAAAACAGCAGCCTCTAGTACACATTTCCAATATTGCCTCTAATTTCATGCACGTTTCACAATTTAGAGAAGGAAGACTAAAGTTCATGAGGCCAGTATGAGTGCGGATTCAGGGTGCACATGAAATCTTCCTAATACAAGTGAAGAGAGACCTCTTTGGCTAGGGTAATGATCATCACTGCGATTGGACATGAGCACTGGTTTAGCTCCTTTGTTCTCATATGATCATCTGGAACAAGTGTGAGGTGTCATATGCACCTCATGTGGTTAGCATGCAGGTAATTCTGACTTATTACAGACACCTATATGATTTGTATGTCAGATATATAATGTTCAAGGTAAAGGTAGCATGTCTGACAGACAAGTCACATGACATTATGGAGAACAAGGCTATGGTCCAGTTTCTTGGCTGCATTCTTCACATCTGAGCTCCCCTGCAAACCCCTTCTCCTGACATCTGAGCTCCCCTGCAAACCCCTTCTCCTGACATGAGTTTTATGAATAACAAGGTTGCCCATCTCCATTCATGCCTGCTGGTTCAGCAGCTATCTTGGAAGACACATTTCTTGGTGATATTACCTATGCTCACTACAGTTCGAAGTTTTAATTTCTAGTGATTCATTATTTGGGTTTTCACAATGATCAGGTGTACTGCAGGACCAACCTTCATTTATTTCCTGAAACTGGTTTCAGAATAGTCTGTAAATCAGCGTATTCATCTCTTTATTTTCTTTCTGGTGTGAGAAACGAAGGAAGGAAGAGCTCTTCTCACCCTGGATGTACACCTTTAACTCAGTTTCTACCTGATGTGTGTGTGTTTAGGAAAGATGGAACAGCTGATCTTCATCTTTGACCAGGAAACAGAGTCTGACAACTGCTAGCAAACTCTTTTGAAGTGGATTGCTGAATGAGATGTCCTTTGCCATCAAGCATTTTACCAGCCTTTGACAAATGTTATTGTCAAAGTCCACTTCACCAGGGACATGACTACCTCCAGTATGTGTTTCAAAACATCTTCATTTTGGACATTTGTGAGAGCTGCAAGTGGTCATTAGCCATAACAAAACATTATTGACTGGAATGTGATTACAGGTGTCAGCTTCCTTTTCGAAGTTCTGAATTGTTATAGGATTTAACCTTCAGAAGTTTTACATTTAGACATTTTTGTGGCTCAGTCATCTAGACAGTTATTGTTATACTGTTTGCATTTCATTCTAGTCATACATCCAATGACAATGAGAAATATCAGATATAACATATGCATACTCACCATATTATTTGACCTGTGAGGGGGTCAACCAAAGTGGGTATTTATTACACTCCTGCCACCAACTGTGTCTTGAGGTTCCCTGTACATCATGTAAGAATATATTTATGCATCATGGTGTAATTTTTTTATTCTTTTTTTCCTGTTTTATAGACTGTTCTTGATCAAACTGCATGAGTATTACAACAGGCAAGTGCTATGCTTGAAAACTATAGTAGTGTTCTTTGTACACCTCTGAGGTCTGTGAGAAAAGTAAAAAAAAAACAGTGATCACACTGTCCCCAGGTCAAGCACAAGCTACAATGACCTTTTGTGCATATCTCTAAAGTTTGAATATGATGAAAATTAAATAATTAATGATCATACAATCCCCTGCCTCCCACACAACCTACAACAACCTTCTGTATAAACATCTGAGCAGTGCTGTATTTGGAATGGGTTCAGATGAGCATGGGGCCACCACAAAGCCACAGTCAAAATCCATTTACACAGTCTGGGGTGTGGGGGCCACCAGACTCTTCAGAAGCTGTAAATGTCTGAATGTTCTGTGATGTATTTTATGCCTTACTTATGAAATATAATTACTTGTTAACTGGTACACAGAAGAGTTATGTATGTACCTGGCATTATTGTTAATGTGCACATATTAAAATCAATGATATTTTTACATATACAAGTACACACACTCACACTGCACATTCATCTTAAGGGAAGAGATGTGAATTACATTTCAACTGCTACATGTTTCTAAGGTGCTGGGGTTAACCAGAGCACATGGATAGTTGCACACACACACACACAGAGATAGAGGGTTTGCAGACTCCACATAGAAAAAAAATGAAGCCAAGGACTCAGTCAGGGCAAAAGACTGTGAAATGGCTGCTCAATGCACCACAGTGGCAATGAACAGTTTGTTTTTACACACACAAAACCTTCTTCCTCCCAAACTACCAAATACAGGCACCCATCATTATGTAAGGTCTATGTCTGTGATGTAAGTGAAAGAAAATATGGCCAGCTTGTTAATCTTAAATACACTGCAACCATGCTGCCCCCCCCCCCCATGCACACATACAAGTGTAATGGGAATGCTAATGGTGTTTGTACTTGAAGGTGAAAGAACTTAAAGCCAGCCTGTTAAAACTTACACTGCAGCACATATACAGAAGCACACTCGCAAGCATAAGCATAAGCCATAGCAATACTAGTTTTGCACTTATTTCAGCAAATAGCAATACATTGTATAACACTAGTTCTGCCAAAACAGATCAATGACTGTTGTTTAGCAGTCATCAAACAGCAGCAGAGGTAAGTCAAATACCTCACCTGTCACTGACCTTGAATTCATCAAATGTCCCTGATTTTCCCTCATAAGTTTCCTCTGTCCCTTGCAAAAAGAAAAAAGTATGATTTGCTGATAAATCATTCAAGATTACAGACAGTAGCTAAATCTAGACATTAAAGTTTCTTACATCTTATTAGCCAAAAAGTGTACATGTTGATTCAAAACATGTTATTCTATTCTATTGTATTCCATTCTATTCTGTTCTATTCACTTTTTAAGCAAATTAGAATAATATTGAAAAAGTGTTCCTGATTTTGGACCTTTATTCTGTTATTATATTTGGCTTTGCCCAGACGTCTTGGGCATCTAACTACTTAACTGAGTAAACTACTTGGAACTTCAACAAGCCATCTTTATTCCTCCCACAGGGAGGATATCAGAGAGAGAGTCTGCTAGCTAAAGTGATTTTATCTTGAATAATCCTTGGTAGTCTATCATTAATCCTATCACCCTCTGGGTCACAGGTGGGATACCAGACTTCACTCAATCCCTATGGATTACCTCTGCACTCTTGTTACTGCAGGATCTCTGGTTACTATTCATAAATATTGTGTGCCATGGATCACCAGAGCCCCTTATGATTCATGGAAGTTCTTATACAGTGGCATAAGGCTTTGCATGTGCTTGTATTCCATTGTGTAGGCATAGTATACCATGAACAGACAAAAATGCAAAAGACACCTGCCCTGAACACATGGAATTTGCAAACCTTTTACTGTCTCTCATACAAAGTCAAATACTTCAGAAAAAATAGTGTTATACAGAAAAAGAAGAATGCTGTTTCAGGCTGAAAACAGCCTGAATTTGAACACTAAAATTTATTACACACATGTGACAGTGAGTCAGATAGCTTGAAAATGCTGGATTTATATATTCTGAAGTAAAATAGTGTCAGATAATAATGTTAGTTTTTTTATGTCTCACATACCCAAATAAACTTACTTTCCATCCAAACTACATCTGTGTGTGGTGTATATATACTTCATTGTCCCCAGAAATACTCAGACCTTATAAACAGTCCAAATTTCTCAGCATGAATACAAGTTACTTACCTTAGGCAATTTCTTCTTATCTGATTTTACTTTATATTAAATATGAGCTAATAATATTTGCAAATTCAAATCACTGGCACCAAAAATGAAATACCATTGCCTTATTCTAAAACCAAACACAGAAACTAATAACAGTACTTATACCAAATGTCAATTATCGTTTTAATTTAGTTTCATAGGATGCTGTCCAATGACAGCAAATAAGCTTTACAACCAAGAATACTATTACACCTCTAGTCTCTGATTAGCCTGCATCCTTTAATAAAACAGAGTCTCAAAGGTTCCAGCCCTACAGTCCTATATGATCTCCTGCACATTAGTAAAACAAATAATACCAATTCTCCACCTCAAGAGATCTAAATTTCAACTGAAATATAAATAGTACCAGCTGACAAGATAGGTGTCTCTCTCAGAAAATCCCTCTTTTATGGAATGGACTTCCCTAAGATGTAAAACCAACAAAGAAAAGACAAGTGATAAATCAGCTGTCCTACTCAGCTACTCTAGCTACTGATTAAATGCCAAAACAAAGACCCAGCATCTCGCGCATGCAGACCCAGTGCGGGAGAAATTATTAACAGAAAAGACAATATTGATTTTTTTCCCTCAAAACAAAAAAGAAAAGTCAAGTAGGTTTTAATCAGTGTCATAATCCTGTTGTGAATATTTATATAGGTTCATAGGTTCATAGGTTGGTACTGGGCTATCTGCCCAAAGGCATATATTAGCCCAGCCACAATGTGCGGTATTCACCGCCCCTTTAGTAGTTCCCTAGACCCTTGTACTAGCAGCTAGTACCCTTGGCCCCTATCTAGTAGTGCTGTTGGTGTGATCCCCGGTGTGAACTTTCTGTTACCCATCCACTCATCAAGGTTCCTCTTGAAGAGTGATAGTGAGGGGCTCTGTCTTATGTAGATCGGGACCCTGTTCCATAGTAAGGGAAGTCTCTGTGAAGGGAATCTATCCCTCCAGCATGTTCTATTCATTGTTGTGTTGAGGTTTATATCCCTAGAGCATGTAGCTTGAGTAGATTTGGTTTTGCTAAGATGGATCATGTTCAACAATTCTGGGTTGGACATGGCTCTGTACGTTAGACAGAGATCGCCTCTGAGAAAGCATTATGCAACAGAGAACAGTCTTAGATTTTTCAATCGTGCTGCATAGGGCAACTGTTTGAGGCCAGTAATCCTCTTGGTTAGGTACCTCTGTAGTCTCTCCAGCTGCTGGAGATGTCTAGCCAGGTACATTCCAATTGGTGCATTGTACTCAATAATGGGTCTGATGAGGGAAGAGTAGAGGGGCACCATTACATCCTTAGATCTTGATGCAAACCCTTTTGTGATCAGATGGGTCACATAGAAGGATTTTCTAACCACTTTGGCAACATGGTTATCAAAGGAAAGCTGACTATCTACTTGGGTCCCTAGATCCCTTATTTCTTCTTCAGATTTCAGGGGATTACCTCTTATGTTGTAGTTTGCGGGTACTCTGTTTTTCCAAAGGGGATTACTATGCATTTTTTGCATTTAGCTTGAGACCATGGCTTTGACACCATGCATCAGTCTCATTTAGGCCCTTCTGGAGGATCTCCATGTCGGCCGGAGACTCTATTATAGCACCCAGTTTGCAGTTGTCTGCAAACTTAGTCAGCCACAGCCCTTCCGTGCTTGCCTGTACTTCTGAGAAGTATATGCCAAACAGGAGGGGCCCCAGGACAGAGCCCTGAGGCACACCACTCATTACTGGTCTGGATTCAGACATAGATCCCGCTACTCTTACTTTATGGGATCTGTTTGAGAGCCAGTTTGCGATCCATCTTGTGACATAAGGGTTTATGCCCTGGCTGGTGAGCTTATCAATAATACCTGAATGGGGAATGGTGTCAAATTCTTTAGCAAGGTCATGGTAGGCCATGTGTACCTCCTTTCCCTTATCTATACCCTGAGTAACTGTCTCAAAGAAATCCACCAGGTTGAGGAGGCATGATCTGCCCTTGACGAAGCCGAACTGTGTGGGGTCCAGTGACTGGAGGTTCCCAATCTCTCCATTTATGAGCTCCATAATGATTCGCTCCATAGCCTTACAGATCAGACTGGTCAGGCTTATTGGTCAGTAGTTCCCAGGGTCAGTTGTAGCCCCACCCTTGTGTAGCAGGACCACCATTGCCATGAGCCATTCTCTGGGCACATATCCTGTGGAGAGGCTGAGACTAAACAGAGTATTAAGATGCGGGGTTAATTCCTTTTGGAGCTTGCGTATGACACAACCTGGGACACCATCTGGTCCCATGGAGGCAGTGTTTTTAGCTTTAGATAGAGCCTTGTTAACCAACGTATCAGTAATAATTGGACTTATACAATCCCCTAGAATGGTAATAGGCCCTGTAGGTGGTGGGGGGGGGGGGGGGTTTGCACTGAACCTGTCAGCCAAGATGTTGGCAATGTCAGAAGGGTCAGTGTATTTTGTTCCATTTTGTACCAGCTCAAAACAGACCTGAGCGTTGCCATTTAGGTTTTTGACATAGCCATAGAAGGCCTTATGGTTATCCTTGGCATCCTTGGCAACTTTCTTTTCAAAATTAGCTTTAGTTGACTTGATGAGGGCCCTCAATTTCTTACTAATGCTGATCAGGGATTGCTAGATTATCTGCCATAGCATATCACCAGGTACAAAGAAGCCTTCCTCACCCCCCCCCCTGTTTAATTTTTAAACTTGCATCACTGTTATTTTCTCTCCTTGTCTGTCTGGGCAACATGTGCTACACTTAAAGTGGTCTCTATTAACTTGTTTTCCCAGTTGTATTGCTCTTTTAGTTGCCCCCCCCACAGCCCCTGAAACCTCTATAGTTTTCTTATGCCCTCACCTGTATATCTTTTTAACTTTAATCGGGTAGCCTAAATAACTGTAACCTGTTACATTAAAAGAACTCCAAAAATGAAACTGCAAATACAGTGAATATTTGTTGTTTACTGATTGTTTTCTGAGGGTTATGTTTGACTCGGTCCTACCCACTTCACACCAGCTCCATTAGCCCTTGCTCTGGTTGGGCTCCCTCTGCTCTCCTCATCCTGCCCCCCATTCCCACCCACCCCCAAACTCATTTGATTTCTACTCTATCCTCATTATCTACTCACCACCCCTTTCACTTCAACCTTCCAATTAGATGTCAGCACCTAATTACATACCTCATCCATTATTTTCCACTAGCACTTAATTACTCTAAAGCTAGCTTGTAATCATAATTCACCTCCCCTCCCCTCACACTCCCAACATCATGCCTCACGTTTACCTAAGAATCCCAATTCTCATCTTACTTACTCATTTCACCTCATATCACAGAACACTACATTATCCATCCCCTACTCTCTCCTATTGTCATAACCACTGTAATACTATATACTCCTTCTGCATCTCTCAATCACTCTTTACCACCTCCCATTTCCATCTGTAAAAGGTCAACACTAGCACTCACATCTCCCCCACTGACAAACTTAAAGTACTGTTCTATAGCCTCAACCCACTTTGTCCACAATGACTCTTCTCCTAGCTGGTGACATTCACCCCAACCCCATCCCTCGTCCCCTTCACTCAACCTCAGCATGCACCCATCCCCACTCCTACCTCCACCTAACACATGCCGGCCTCCTCCCTATTACTCCACCTCTAAAACTCCAGACCTGGTCTCAATTTACTTACAAAGCCTTCCCAATAAAACTACAGAACTACAATCCTGGATAGCCCAACACTATTTTCGATATTCTAATCAAAACTTGGTTAAAACCTCACATAGCTGCTAATGAAATCCTACCCCCCAGTTAGAACATATTTTGATTAGCTAGAGAAACAAAAAAAAGGTGGTGGTATTGCTATTCTCTACTCTGATCTTCTCAATCTATCCCCCTTACACATACAATTACCACTTTTTCACCCTGCTGAACCAATTGTTCTAAACTGTCACTTGAATTCCCATAAAAAGTTTTCTGTACACTCAATTTATATCCCACCAGGAAAGAACATTCAATTCCTAGAAAATATACTATCATGGTTGTCCGATAAGATATCCTATGAAACTACCATTCTAGGGGAGGTAAACCTAGACTGGTCGAAACCTATGACAGACTCACCTATTATCAGTATTAACCTGCATGGTTTCAAACAACTCATTACATCTCCAACTTATATTAATAAAAACTCTGGTTCCGCCTCTGTCCTTGATTGGATACTTACTACAGACTCTCATCTTTACCACAACCCCCACACCCTACCCGACTCCCCGACCACCTACCTATTCACATCCAAAGACATGCTATCTAAATACCTAGATCCCACATGTACAGAGACTGCTGTAAAGTATCCTCCTTTGATACTGAATCATTTAACTCTACACTGGCATCCATTAACTGATCCTTCCTTCAACACCCTCCCCTTAATGAAGCTGTAGAAAAATGTAACTAGGTTTTCATCAAAATCTTAGACATACTTGCTCCCTAAAGAAAAAATAAAATTAGAATAAAATCTATCTATGCTCCTTGGCTATCAAAGGAAACCCGCTCCCTCATGCACAAAATGGATAGTATCTGGAAAACCTGGCAGAAATCCTAATCTCCTACTCTACTACAAAATGGCAAGGAAATCAGAAACCTTACAAAAAATGAATTTACCAGGACAAGAAAAAACTTTTATAACACTCCACAAACTAATTACCTCTCCAACCCTAAAATAGTCTGGTCCACTATCAATAATTTTCTACACACTGGTAACCCCCAACCCCAAATCCCTTCCCTAATATATCACCACTGGAGACTGCTACCCTGCTTAATAACTACTTCATAGACACTATCAGCAAACTAATTCACTCAGACCATAACGCTAATCCCCCCAAACTCTGCCGCTTCTCCTACTCCTAATAACAAAACCTTTTCTTTTTAAACCTGTTCCCACCTCCTAGATGAAAGCTCTTCTTCATACATAAACTTAAACCCTGCTACACATCTAGTGATAAACTACCCCCCATTTCTCAAGCCTGCTGCTGAATCCATAGCCTTCCCTATCGCTATACTAATAAATAGAAGAAGGAACAGTTCCAAACATCTAGAAATATTTCTACACTATACCACTGTATAAAGGAAGTAACTCCACAGACCCCTCTAACTTTAGACCAATAGCCATCCTAGCACCAATTTCTAAAATTCTTGAACAGGGCATTCACTCTCAACTGTTTACATGCCTAATCCATGAAAACCTCTTAACCCCTACCCAGCACAGCTTTTGGACAAACTACAGTACTTCTACTGCCCTCTTATCTTATACTCATACAGTTGATAAGGCCTGAGATAATGATCAACTTGTGTCCTTTCTCTTCCTTGACCTATTCAATGCATTTGATACTGTGTCTCACTCTAAACTACTAACAAAACTAACTGACCTTAACCTCTCTCCTCCCACTTTGCAGTGGTTCTCCAGCTACCTTTCTAATAGACTACAGTCTATCCAGTGGCTCACTTCCTGCTCCTCCTTCTTCCCTGTAAAAATAGGGGTCCCCAGGGTTCTATCATAGGCTCCCTTCTATTCAATATCTTTAGCAACCACCTCCACTCTGCCTGTGGCCGTTGAACTCTTATCCAATACTCAGATGATTCAACTTTCATCACCACCTCGGACAACATATCACATCTCCATTCACTTACATTTAAAATATTCATCGCCATAGAAAAATGACTTAATGTAAACCAACTTATCCTAAACCCTAAAAGAACTGAACTCTTACTTTTCCTACAAATAACATTCTCACACCACAAATCCACCTTCTCCATCTCTTCTCTAAACAATGCAATTACCAAAGTTGATCCACATACTAAACTCCTGAGCACCATAATAGATGACCAACAAAAATTTGATCAGCATATTCATCCGTGTATCAAAAAGACTCATCAAAAACTTGGATTACTATATAAGAACAAACAATTCCTTACACCAGACACCAAACTATTCCTAGTTAAGGCTTTCCTCCTACTATGGCTTCTCTATGCCACTCCCATTCTCATTAACTTACAATCCACATTAATCACCCAACTCAAATGAACATATAATAAAATTGCCAAATTTGAAAAAAAAAAAAACAACCATATAAATCACATCATTGCATTGCATTAAAAAACTGCAATGGCCAGAAATCCCACATCAACTTCTTATCTAACAGCTACAAATTGCACACTTCATCCTACATAAACCTATTGCCTGCCCCTCCATCTTCTCCCTTGTTTTTGTTCTACATCCCCACTAGATCTCTCAGAAGCTCTGACCAACAACTCCTTGACATGCATAAACCCAACAAAAACATTGGTAAGCTACTTTACAGTCACAATGTGTCTTTAGCCTGCAAGAAACTTCCTAACTCTATTAGAAACATCCCAAATACAAATCAATTCAAAAAGCAACTAAAACTTTTTCTCTTAAGCTTATGGATCTGCCATTGCCAGGAGCCTATATGAACCCATCCATCTCTCCAAACGTTTCTCTCTTTCTTTAACTCACTTCTCTTCCTCTTTAATTACCATATGGCTACTTTTCTTTGAATCTGCCTCTCTCGCAATTTTTTAAGTAGCTATACTCATTTAGTACTGTGACTACAATGTATTCACAACAACTAAAAACAGTGTAATTATGTATGGAGTTCATCTATTTATTGTAGTTACTGACACTCTGATAGTACATTCACTCCAATCTGCTTTTATATTATACATTCCATGCCTCATCTGTAAGCCATATTGAGCATGTTTGAAACTGCTAGATTTCAGTTAAATTGATCTTGTCTATTGTAATCTGTATTTTGCTTAATTTTTGTGCATATTCCATGTTTTATTTTTTATTTTACTATATTATATAACTTAAAATACATTTTCTATGAATATTTGTATGTAGTTTCCTGGAGCCTTTCTTCTTGGGTCTCCAGTGAAAATGGGCTTCTAGCTCAGTTGGACTAACCCAGTTAACAAATGTGAAATTAATAAATAAAACTCTCTGTAAGCATATTCTGGATCAGTGAATGTGCAGTCATAAACACACCCTGCATCATGCTCCTCAAGTCCTGATGGAAAGAAGGCAAAGTTAGGTAATAAATACTTCCTGTGTTTGCCTCTAAAGCCTCAATAAAGTAGATAGTAACTGGATATTATTTTTTCTTGTCTGTGAGTATTCACAGTTTGGTTCACATAGCTAGGCAGCAAATGTTCCTCCAGATCTGTAGCCTAGTTTTAACATACAAGATTGGTGTACCCCTTATCAGCAAAAAAAAAAAAAAAAGGAATGGACATTTCTATACTTAAGCATGTAATTGAAAGTCACTGTATGAATCATAACATAACAATACTAAACTTAATCAATATTGTATATGGATTCAGTATTATAAGAAACAAGTAATGAGGTGGATCTACACAATTTCAAGGAACCTTCTCAAGAGGATAATCTTAATATCCTTTTTAAAAAGCTGTCACCTGCAGAAAAAGGCATAAGTGAGCCCAAAAACTCTTCATTCAAACAACAGGAGATCACATAGGATTGGATCATTTGAGGATCTGTAGGCCAGACAGAGGTCCTTTCTCAAGAGTCTGCGGGGGAAAAGAAGGAGAGAGAGGTAGAGAGCACTTGAAGTTAATCAGTTTGGCTCAAGGAAGATTTGACCTTGAATGTCTTAGTGAGGAAATGCTGCAGTTTTTCTTGCTGACTAATATGTTTTGACAAGTACACACCAAACAGGGAAGATTGTTAATTTTACGCAAATAACAAACGCTCATCTGCAATATTAGACATGCTTCTTATGTTATGGAGTTATCATTTTAAAAGGGATAGAATATTCTATCATTCAATAATTAAATACTTCTCATACTTGCCAGCTGTACCTCACTGTGGGGAATGTTCCTCATTTTCAGTCTTAAAATTCCATGTTCCACCACTTTTCACATTGAAAGAATCTGTCACTCATTCATTTAAAAGAAATCTTTGGCAAATGTTATTGAATTATTGAATCATACTAATGCAGAAAAGGAACTGCTTGCTAACACAAAGTAAAGTTCTGAGCTTCCTAGCTGAAGTAGTTAAGTTTGTTCTAAATTATGAGACGTAGTATCCCAGATTTTGGAGATGAAAGTTTGAGAGGTATGTTTCTAAGAAATCCTTCTTAATGTATGATGTGTTACTTATAATGCTGAATGCTTAACTATTATTACTAGCAAAGTTTATACAGTTATGAAACTCATCAAATTTTACAGCAGTCGTATAAATGCTATTGTACAGAGATGCTTATTGCTATCATTTGCTAAGAGGTACACTGCATATAATGATGAATTGCATTTACTAATTGTAGATATCCAAGATTAGACTTAATTTAACTTTACATGACTAAATGCCACTATTTTAAACTGTACTTTTTAATATTATTCTTATTTTTTTTCTAACAGGAATACTTAGGATAAATGTCTAGGTCAAGGTGACTGCAGATTATAAAGGGTATGAACCTATGCTTTGTGGCAAAAGTACTGAATCCCTTATCTTGGAGTAGCATGCCTGGTTAAAGCTGAGTCAGGAGAGCACATTTGTGAAAAGTATCTTTTGTTGAAAACATTTTATATTTTTAATTTATTTCTTGTAACATGTGAGGTATTTCAAATACTCTTAAAGGATGTTTAACATACTTGAGAGAAAGCACGCTTTACTTTTTCTTCTTCTTTCGGCTTTTCCCAGTTAGGGGTCGCCAGAGTTGAACTCCGGTCCGCTAATGATTGGCAGTAGATTTGTATGGTGCATAGGTGCCAGCCCGATGTCCAACCTTCAACGGAGGCACGCCCATTCATGCATGTCTTTCGAATGCCACTCGACCGCAGGGAGGACATGCAGACTCCACACAGAAGGCACTCCAGCCGAGAATCGAACGAGAGAACCTCTTGCTGTGAGGCGACAATGCTACTGCTGCACCACCGCGGCTTATCACTATGAAAGGCAAAACTGAAAGAACAAGCTAAACATAAGCTGGTGAAAGATGATCTTCAGGAAGTTGATATGAATAATAAATGTGCAGGAAGAGGGACAGGAGTAGCTATTTCATTTAGTCATAATTTTAATGCAATCACAAGTAACATTATCTCTTTAAAACTGAAAAATGTAAACTGGGTAATCAAGGGGTAATTCCAAATCTAGATTGGAAGCCTTATGAACAGGAATATCATTAAAAAGTTGTGGAATTACTCAATGAAAAGATGTTAAAGGGATGGGTAGATATATATGGAGGGAGAGTAACAGATCAAATATTTTACATTTATAAGAGATATCATCATAATGGCTAGCAATTCATACATACTTGGTGTTATTGATGGTTTAAGGGTACTGGCCCTTAGATCCATTTCAGATAATGGTATTGTCCAGTTATTAAGGAATTGTAACACATCATTTAAAAATAACCACTGAAGGTTGGGCAATTACAAATGGAAAAATGATAAGAAAATTGTTTTCAGAAATCTTTTCAAATAAACCAAAGAAGAAAACATTAAGGACTTTAAAATACAGATATATGTGGTGAGATGCTTTAAAAGTGACAATGAGAGGAACTCTAGAGGCTGTGGAAGTAAAACATGAAGCTAAAAAAAAGAAATTAAAATAACTGGAACTTGAATTACAAAATAAGGATAAATTCCTGGCTATGGGCTAGGCAATCCAAGGTCAGGTAGAGGCTTGGGCATTTGACAGAGTTAGCAGAGGAGAATGAACATGCCCATCCTAATGGGCTGGAGGGGTACAGGAGGATGCATACACCTATGATCCCTGTCAGGAAAGGCAGCAGCAGCATTCATACCTGGGAGTAGGTTCACCATACACCTATGATCCCCATGAGGAAAGGCAGTATCAGCATTCATATCTGGGAGTAGCCTTTCAGCTCGCCAAGACACTTCTTGCTGGTGGCCCTCAATAGAAAGGGTAGGAAAGTATGCAATGATAGAGGAAGGCATGTTGGGTTCCTATGTTGATGTGGGCAGCGTGCCCTCTTGCCCATGAGGTGGGGCTAGGCTATTCAAATATCCTCATTGCTAGAATGCCTGTGAGGGCTCTCTGTGTATGCAAGAGTGGTGTAATTCTCTAGTACAGAGGAATAAACAGCAGACTTGATGGTCAATAGGAATGGTGGAGAAAAGCATCTAAAAAGATACAAGCAATGTTAGATGACAACATGCACTTAGTAAAAAAATATATCACACAAAGAACAGCTAATCAGATCTCAAGCAGGTAATCTGATGCTAACAATTGCTGTAGCTAAAGGTGATTATTTTTTGACACGGGGTGAAAATGACATAGATATATATATATATATATATATATATATATATATATATATATATATATATATATATATATATATCTATATATATATATATATATATATATATATATATATATCTACTTCATATGGTCGAGATTTCCGAATGTCAACATTTATATGGCCGAGACCATGTGATCGACATTCGAAATGTCGACCATAAAATAAAAAAATAAAAAACACAAAAAAACTAACCTTCACACTGCTACCCTCCATGCAACCCCCGTGGGGGGCTCCACCCCCCCCAGAACTTAAATATACCAACTCCGAGATCACACTACAGTGCAGAAGATGGAAATATTTCCATTCTGCACTGTACGGAGATGCCGGATCCGCCTGCTCAACATTTCGAATGTCGATCATATGGTCTCGGCCATATGAATGTCGACATTCTGAAATGTCGACAATGTGAACAGAACCTATATATATATATATATATATATATATATATATATATATATATATATATATAGATCACAGAGCTATAGGAAGAGTAATAAACTATACTGAAACCATACAATCAATCTACAAGAAATTGTATCTTCAGAAAAATAAATTAAGAATTTAGGTTTTGGTAACCTTTACAATAATTCAGAAGTTTTGAATGTTCAGAAATAACAATGGAATAGTTTAGACAGTATACAGTCATTGCAGGAAGACATTAGATGTCTAAAACCTTACATTAAGCCAGCAGAAGTAAAAGTAGCAATTAAAAGAATAAAAGGAATTCAGAAGGGTGTACAGATGGTTTTCTTGTCAAATTCAATAAATGGGGATTCCCAAAACTATTTGAACTATTAGATAATATGTTTGGCATTATTATAGACACAAACCTATTATACATTCTATGAATATGGCTACAAATATGTCTTCTAAAAATAAACACAGCACTGAAGAATACTGCAAACTATATTAATTTCATCAAAAATATACATCAAAGTCTTTCAAAAGTACTGGCTAACAGACTAGACATGCTCTTATCTAAATTGATTCAAAAAGGGCAATCTTCATTTACTTATAAAAGACTGACTACATATAAGGACAGTCTCTATTTTTTTGGTAAGCTAAAAGGGTTAAAATAAAATTAAACAATAAGTATACTGATTACGAAACAGTTAAGATACAGTGAGAATAAAGAGAATAGATTTGTTACTAAGGCTGTACATAGCTGCTTAGAAATAATTAGTGAATAATTATATCAGTATGAGCAAAGGTTGTTTAAACTGCACCAAATAAAACCGGGACTCTTGTATGTCAGACAAAAGTATGTAACAGTTAAACTGCTTTTGCAATTATAAGGAAGATTTATGGAATATTAATTAAATCAGGATTTTGTATTAGAAAAAACTAAAAAAAAGTATTACATAATGTAAAATATTTTTTTCAAAAGGTTATGCAAACAGAAGAGTTACAACTTCCTATATGTGTGGTGCAAAAATTGATGTCATCATTTCAAACTTTGAAAGAGCTAGAAGCCTTTCTGTTTTATACTAGCTTCAAAAAATCTTCCTTGTATTAAATTGTTATATAAATCAGGCTTGTACTTCCCAAAGATGTTGATAACATATTAAGTGAACTGCAAGTAGCACAAATGATTAATAATACTTAGTTTGCTATGATAATATCCAAAAAGGAAATTTATTCTTCATGGCTTAGTAAAGATAGTGCAATTGTTTCACTTCATCTTGGTGACCATCCCCTATTTTCTTTTATTGGACTTGTAGGAAACAGAAAGTATCAGCAATGACATTCGCAATTACTGCTAATTCTTCAAACAGCTCTGATATAAAGATTTTATATATAGAACACATGGAACAGTTTGCTGTTCACTGCAGTATCCTGTCATAGAATGCAACTATTATTTTAGTAATATACTCATGCATTATTACAAGATTACAAGGGTTTTATATATAATGACATATATCTATCTACCTATATATATATATATATATATATATGGGTCTACTTCATTTGATCGAAAGACCATTTGACCTAAACCCATTTGATTGAAATTTCATTTGATCGAAAACCAGTATTCAAGGCATAAAATTGGGATTTGTCCCCCTCCCCAATGTCGTGCAACCTTGGAGTTGGTATATATAGGTAGGGGGGTGTGGAGGGCGCAGCCCCCCACATTGGGGGTGCTGTGGAGGGGGCTGAAGCCCCCCACCTAGTTTCCTTTAAAAGAAGAAAATAAAACAAAAGGTACAGATTTTAAATGAAAATAGGTGGGGGGCTTCACCCCCCACACCCCCCTAACTTTATATACCAACTCCAGGGTCGCACGACATTGAGGAGGGGGACAAATCCCTGTTATTTGCCTTGAACACTGGTTTTCAATCAAATGAAGTTTCAATCAAATGGGTTTAGGTCAAATGGTCTTTCGATCAAATGAAGTAGATATATATATATATATATATATATATATATATATATATATATATATATATATCTATATGGATTCACTTCATAATTTCGAAATACTGAAATCTCGAATTTCAGTATCTCGAGACTATGAAGCTGAAAATCCATAAAGTGGAAACCCAGAAGTGAGAAATTTAAAATCACGACTTCTGTACTAAACATATCGCACACACAGACACAAACATACACCTCCCCGCACATACACAAATACAAACACCCACCCAACATACAAGCAGGGGTGCAAGACCCCCTGCACCCCCCCCATTTGGCCCCCCTACTTAAATATACTAACTTCAAGGTCGCACTACACAGACAAACACACAAAAACACCACTATACAAGCTATATTCCCCTCGCACAAACACATCACACTAACAAAACACACGGACACACACACACTAAAGGCCCTACCCAAAACCCGTAAAATATAAACACTTACCTATATCTCCAACAATCCACTCACACACCACAACACCAGAACCACTAATTCAAAATCTCCAAACTTCAGGATTTTGAATTTCACGCTTCTATGGTTTCGGTATTCTGCACTTTCGCATTTCTGGTCTTGGGCTACTGAAATTCGGGATTTCAGTAGTTCGAGATGATATATATATATATATATATATATATATATATATATATATATATATATATATATATATATATATATATATATATATATATATATATATATATATATATATATATATATATATATATATATATATATATATATATATATATATATATATATATATATATATATATATATATATATATATATATATATATATATATATATATATACACATATACAGTTACATACCCCTGTTAAAATGCCAGGTTTTTGTGATATAAAACAATATGACCACAATAAATCATTTCAAAACTTTTCTCACCTTTAATGTGACCTATAACCTGTACAATTCAGTTGAAAAACAAACAAACCTGTTAGGGGAAAAATATAAAAAATAAAAAATGTACAATATTCTGGTTGCATAAGTGTGCACACCCTTAAACTAATACTTTGTTGTATGTGCACACCCTTAAACTAATAGTTTGTTGAAGCACCTTTTGATTTAATTACAGTATTCAGTCTCTGCTCTGTCCTTTCCATTCATGCAGTTTACCGCAACAACAAGTCAGAACAGCCCTACAATGATCAGACAACAGAGATGACTGAATAGAAACTCCCACTATTTCCTCTAAAAGTGAATAACTAACAAGAAAGAAAGTACTTCTACTGGCCAACTCCATGGAAAGAGCAAAGTATGTGATTTCCAGTGTTGTAGAAAATGTTTCTCCATGTGTCTCCCAAGAAAAGTTTCTTTTGCCAGTCTCTGATCAACATCCAATGATTATTGAGTCTTCCCCTCCCAGAAAGTAATACTGGACTCTAGGAACACAATGAAGTCCCCCCTGAAACCTAGGCACTTTCTATCCCCCAGCTAGTCTACCTTGCCTTTGAATGAGTTAAATACATTGCAATCTTTTGTATAAAGGACATAAAAATTGCCCAAGATAATGTTTCCCATCACTGTTCTCACGTTAATAATATATTATCTGCCTCATTTGTCCTATGCACTATACCCTCTGGCCCATGGTAATGACTCACCAGTTAGCATTATGACTCCTCTGTTCGTGTGCATGCTTGAATCCCCCACCATTTCCAAACTTAATAAATATAAATGCTGCCACTTCTCTTAGTTTTGTTTCTTGGTAAAAAAAAAACAATATTAATTCTCTCCACCCTAATCTATGGTATAATATTGGCCTGTTTAATATAAACATTTAGTTCTCTAGCATTCTATGTCATCACTTTCAGTTTGCTCCCTTTCCCATGGGATTTCTCATCTCTGTGTTAATATCTAGGCATTGTAATTCCACACTCTGACTCTGATAGCTGTTGTCCTGCTGCGGCTTGTGCTTTAACCTTAAGTAGCTGTGAGTTAATTTATGTTACCCGATTGACTCCTGATAGCATCAGTGCTAAATTTCAAGGACAGCACATGACCGTGACCATGAAAGAGAGATTATCACCTGATAATGAAACTTCTATGTTTAAAAGAACATTACCACTACAAAAATGTAATATAAATTCTCAGCATTCATAAGTGTTAATACAGAAGATAGAACTATACCTTTGAATCTTTACAAATAACTAACATATGGCCCAGTATGATCAACACATGCACATTATGCCCAGGTTTGAGTTCCAGCAATGCTAACATCTATAAAGTACATGCAAGTTTCACAAATTACAGCAATGGGTCTGTGCCACCCTAAGCATCAATGTGCAAAAATGGATACTGAGGTATAATTATTATTTATACCCAACATTTGCACACATCATTGTAATGTCTAGAATATACAGATTCTCCCCATTCTGTCTGTACCACATTGCATATGGAAATCAATGTCCAGGATGTAGATGTAGATCACTTACT
>NC_056743.1:154324683-154384683 GCF_019279795.1 Protopterus annectens | reverse complement strand
ATTCCCTTTAATAATATACTTTTAGAAATATTTAATATCATGATTAACAATGCTGCCAGTTATAAACCTTTGGTTTAACTGCTACAGATTCATATTGTGAAAAACTTTATATATATCTAGGAAATGTTTTGCCACAGTTTTGCTTTCACTGAGACATGGTGTGATGGTTTCAGTGAAAACAAGGTATTCTTTCTCAAGAGTTAAAGCCTTACTGGCTGACAGAATAGTTTCTTGTTTTAAATAACCAAACAGCTGTTTTAGTTCCAGGGAACTTACTGTTTTGCCTTTACCTCCTGGGACTGGGATTCGTTCTTCAGTAAATCAGTGTAACACTTCTACTTCCCCTCAGTGGAGGTAACTTTTTTCTGGCAAGCTCCTACTTACTACTATTTTCATGACAGACACATCATCCAGGTGTGTACGTTTAAAGAAGTGTATCACCTAAGTGAGCGAACCTAAGATGCTAACATCACTCCTTTCAGTTTTTACCATAAAACAGGTAAAGCAGGTTTCTCATATTTTACAGTTTTGAGTCAGCTGTGACATTTGTTCCTACTTTGCCTGAATAGTTTAGCAAGCTACTGAACAGAACCATGAGGCTAATGCTTCATTGTTTTACCATACACTCACATTATCTAAAATTCCTTGGGATTTGTGTTTTCACACCTGGTTTTATTAGCGTAGAATTCCCTTGCAGAACTCATTCAGTATTTATTACTTGACATTTAGATTAGTAAAATACTGCCTTTTAATTTTTTCATATGGCTGCAATGCACTTGTTTCAGACCATGCAAAAACTAGCAGTGGCTGTGGAGCTTTAGATTTCATGTGGAGTCTCCGTGTTTTATTTAGGTGACACATCACAGATTTAATGTTAAAAGAGATTCAGTGTTTTGTGATATTCTCAAATCTGATTATTTTGTTTGATGCAGGAATGTTTAGTATATCAAGAAAAGTGTTGTCAAATAGTTTTATTATCATCTGAACATTCAATCCACCTCTGTTAGGAGTCATTTGAAAGCTTGTGTTTTTAAATCCTTCATAGTTTTGACCAGTGCTGTTTTGGATTGATCATGTAATGTCTGAAATTAATACTTAAACATAATCTGATGTAATGAGTACAGCACTAAATCTAAATGCAGTTAAAAATCAAAGTGTTACCTAAAATAAAATAGTCTTTTAGCTCATCTGAGATCAAAGGGAACCACAAAAATTCATGAACAAAGTTACACAGTCCGTAAAAATGTCAGTAAACTGTCACAGAATATGCAGCAACTCTAAAGCACTATGCATTAAGAAAGGACATGAACTGAAGGCCTAGACAAATACTGTGTATTCATAACTTTAAACCAAGTTAAAATTACTGTGTAGAATATATTCACATAATTTGTCATAACCACAAAAAGCAATGTTTGTGCCCTTATGTGTTTCTCACATTAGTACATATTGGGAGGTTTCTGTATTATAAAAACAGACATTCTGAAATCCCTTGACCATAAAACTGAAATAGACTATTTCAATCCAAGACACACCCACAGAGTAATTTAACTAAATCCATAATCAATGCTTTAACATACTTGCATAGTAGATAAAAAATATTTTTCAGATCAGTGCTGTCCTATTTTTAAATTATATAAAATGCTCAGTCACATGGCAATTAGTTAATGGTAGATTTTTCTTCAGTTCACTTACACAGCAGAATGTACTATAAAAATAAAAAGGAGGCCTCTTCTTTTAAGGATGGTGGCCTTTAATTTTAAAACAGTCAACATGGGACAGACATAATATTATTACAGGCCTGAGCCCCTCCTAATTCAGGACATTTACCAAATTAAGTTAAACGGTACTGGTATGAGAAAAGGATACCTAAACAGTTGATGGGCATCTGCATACATAAATGTAGCAGTTAAATACTGGACTAGAGATGATTGCATGTCTTCAAAGTTATGTGGTTCATTAAGAATGTAGAATCACAGCTCAACATTTGTGAACATAGCTGTTTGCAGATAGTGTACTATTGCAAAACCTCTTTAACATCTGGAAGACTTAGTTTTAGTTCTGCAAAAGGTGGAATGGGAAAATGGCCTTTATTCAGCAGATGTAGATTATGAAACACCACATTCTTTGAAAGTATGTCTGAAAATAAATTACTGCCATTAAGAACACAGTAACATGCATAGTAATATATCATATATTACCAGTGGATAACTGACGCAGTACACCTATAAAAGATTTTATCAACAATTTTTGTTTGCCTCTTTTTGCATACAGTGACTCTTATGGTCCTATAACATATTATAATTGTGTTGCCATACTTTATCCAAAAAAGTGATAATGCTCATCACTTATTTGGCACTTTGTTCCTGAGCTCGACTGCCCCCCCTCATTTTATAAAAATTGTCAGGAGTTTCCATACAGGAGTTCAATGCAAAATTTGCGGCTTGGCTTATTTATCAGACATAGAAACATGGATATTTGACTCACTATTTCTAAAAGATGAAGAACAAATATGGTGAATTAAAGAAAGCATACAACAACAAAATGCAGAGAGTTCCAGCCCCACATACCCCTAAATTAAATATATAGCCACTCCATAGTCATACTACAATGGAAAAAAGCCAACCCCCCCCAAAAAAAAAGTGCATCACTCACTCATAATATGCACCACATTACACTTAAACTTCATTTCTCTTCCTTTGTGTCCTTGTGGACTTGGATAAGGTCTCATCAGCTCTGTTTATACTTAATGGAAAATATCTCCAAATTATTTTGCCAACCTTCATAGCTTTATATTCTTTCAAGCTGTTTAAATTATTTTTATAGGGAGGTTAATGAATGCTCTAGCTTTTGTCAGATAAGACTGCAAAAAAAAAAAAAAAGATTTTCAATATATTTGACTTTCTAAATTTGAGGTACTAAAAACTTTTCAATATATCTGGCCTTCAAAATTCAAAGTAGTTCTAAACAAATTCCATTAATCAGTGATTGTTTTTATCCAGGTCATCTTGTGCTTTAAAACTGAGATCTATATTGGTAATGAGGCATGAATATTCATGTGTATTTGTGCATTCAATGCCCTGATATAAAAGGTGGTAATGTTTATCTACCTTTACTTTATCAAAATAAATTTGTTTATTTTTATCTATGTTGTTAAGCCTGCTGTTTGGTTATTGCCCAGTTATTTCACTTTTCAAGGCACCTTTGTATTATTCCTTAACATCTTGGGTAGTTATTTTGTCTATGTATATAAGCAACCAAAAAAAAATCTTAGGGGGTATGCTTGCTAGTCAAATAAATGTTAAATAAATTAATAATATCCCTATCCAAACCCTTCAGGAACTCAGTGGTTGTGCCATTTTAGTTCTCCTTTGAAACATTCATTTTCAACCTGGCTAATTTTGTTTGACAGTCACTAAGTCATACAAAAAATGTTTGATAAATCTAATTTTGACATTTTTTTGTCAATAGTTGGTGGACTAGTTAAAACATGTAGGGCAAAGTCTATACAGTATCAGCATGAATTTCTGTAGAAGAAGATGTTATAGTTATTAATCTACTAGGCACAACACTGACAGATAAACCAAGAGTCTTCAGTTCTTCCAAGATATATGTAATACATGTATAATATAAATTTCTCCATAATCCTTCAAGAAATGGAAAGGAAATTAATTGATGTGCAACATTTTATGCTTTTTGATTTTGGAAATTGGCTTAGCAATTATAGATTTCCAATAAACCTCAGTTGAAATTTTTTTATTTAATATCAGTTGAGAAACATTAATATTAAAGCTACGAAATGATAATCCTTCAAAACTGTCAAGTCAGCTAAACATTCACTTATTCCTCTGTGTGTGTGTGTGTGTGTGTGTGTGTGTGTGTGTGTGTGTGTGTGTGTGTGTGTGAGAGAGAGAGAGAGACAGACAGAGCTCTAGTTTCCTCAAGAATTTGATGATCTCATCTTATTTTATTAATTGAATATTTTAGGCATTTGCCTTCTAGCACATATTTTACACATCTATTTTGTGCCATAAATGCTGGTAAAATCATTAGTTTTAGTTTTAGCGAATTACCTTCTTTCTTTTAGTGCTTTACTTTTACTTTTACTGGTAAAATCTTTATTTTATCCTTTATAACCTCAAATTTTCATATATTTGTAGATGTCTTTCTGCAACAAGTTTTATCAATGTATGGTACCTTTTAACTTGCTTTTATTGATATACCTTGTTTTCACTTCCACTTTTCTTTAACCCATTTCTTTTATTTAAGATCAGTGTTTGTGAAGAGTTAGTTCATTTTCTCTCAGATACACTGTAACTTCTTACGTAAGATATTTTTTTCTGACTTGAACATTATTAATAGTCTTTGAGAAACTTCTGCATCTTACAGATTTTATTATGTTTGACAGTTGTATTCCAGAAGACCCCTTCTAGAAACCTTCTTGCCTTTTTATAGTTAATAGTAAGTTTGTAATTTACCCTGACTTCTCACTGGTGTATAAATGACTCATGCAATCATAATTTACCAGTAATGACAGAGTGACTATTTTATACTATGTAGAGAATAGCAAAGGGGCAATCTTTTTTCCATATTTGAGATACATAAAATAATCTTCAACATTCTTTCCTTTGTGTGTCTTGTAAGCATCTGTCTTAAGCTGTGCTTAAGATGTGTTTTTTGCAGGTTGATGTGTCAACATCTCTTCACCTAGTTTTGGAGAAATGGTAGTCACAGTGTGTGTATTCATGCAGTAGATTAATTGCATAATCGAGTTAATGTTTTGGTTGTTAATAAATCCTTGCTACTGATAATTCTTTGCTGTTCATAGTTGCTTCAAATCTTGCTGTATTCTTTGAAAAATAAAGGGAACTGTCTGGGCATGACTCAAGAAGAGGATAACATAGTTACAGTGTACCAGCATAACTAATAGGAAGATCTAGCCTTCCACTTTTTCTATATAAATGTTTCTATATAAATGTTTCTATATAAATTAAAAACAGATCTGTCTTCTTTATGGATATGCTCCTATAACACCGTATCACACAAGACACTGTCTACCAACCTCACACTTAACACTGCCTTTATACCTCTTCATTAACTCCATCGCATAATCCTTTCATTCACTTTAATTTCTAGTATTTCTTTCATATATCTTCCTGTATGGATCACAAAATCATGGCTACACTGCACCTGCTGTGTAGCACACGTATAAATTATATCCATGTGATAATTCTTCTTCTACTAGTTGTATGCATACTACTTGCTCCTTTGTGTAATGCTTTTATATATTGTTTATTAGTTTTCTGATACATTTGTAATACCGGGCATGTTAATTTTGTTATTTACTGCAGTGGTGGTGCTGCGGTAGAGTTGTCGCCTCACAGTTAGACGTTGCCCGTTCGATTCTCAGTTAGAGCATCTTCTGTGTGGTGACATGCGTGAATGGGCGTTCCTTCATTGAAGGTTGTGCATTAGGCCTGGCAAGCCAGCACATAAAACTCTACTGCCAATCATTAGCGGACCGGAGTTCCGCTGTGGCGACCCCTAACCAGGAAAAGCCGAAAGACGCAAACAATGGAGCCTTTTTCCCCAGAGCTGTGCTAAAAAGGGGATATCCTGGTCAACAAAGAAAGTAAGTAAATAAGTAAATAAAAAATAGATAAGTAAATATATCAAAAAATAAAATCTATGATGCATAACAGTTACAAGCAAATCGCTCTGCCTTGCATATTGATTACAGTATCGTTGAAGACCATCCATAAGGAAATGCATTATGTAGAGTAATACTAATATAACGGTTATGGAATTAGCTACAGCATGTAAGTCTCTATGCCAACAAAAACAAAAGCAAAAGCAAGTGGCGCCAAATTACAAAAACCAGAACCAAACACCACAGTCCACAAGCGCAAATGAATCCAGTCCTAGGAGTACGAAGGAAGCAGTTTATTCAGCGATGCACAACAATATAACGCTCACACAACGTTTTCATCTTCAACTTTATCAATACACACACAATTGAAAACTAAACCTGTTTATATATCCCAGATTCCCTCCAAATGAATTAATTATCCAATAAAAACATTTTTGTGGTTTAAATAGTATAAATAACTTAAAATTCAGTGGAAAGCAAATAAACATTCAATAGTTGTTAAAATGATAAATGACTAGTATTTTGTGCATGCCAGCTTAAATTGAGTACCTGTATTAATGCATAATAAAAGTGTAATTTCTTTAAACCGTATGAATACAGAAAAACAGACCATAAAAATATATAAAGAAATGAATACATTTAACTTGATAGCACCATCTAGTGGCTAGATCGAGATAAACAAATTCATAAAAGGTTATATGTTTTAAATAGTTTAAAATTGTTTAAAATGTGATGATGTAAAAATGTAAGAAATATACAATAAATTAAATTAAAATAGATAAGTAAAAATTGTATAATTTCATTAAATGTTGTAAAAAGGAGACTGAACTTTTAATAACATACTATAGGTAGTTACCTATAGTTTTGCAGCCCTTAATTTTAATACAGGTGTAATAGAAAGCATCTCATTAAGCCCAGGACTTTTTCCAGCATCTAAAACCACCTGCCAGTATAGCTCTCTATACTCGATCTGGGTTTCCCACATACCACCTCTTGGGTTAATAGGTACCACATCTAAGACAAAGAATTCAAAGTTTTGGGAACCACATTTTAATGAGTGTTTGTATAATGCATTAGTGTCTTTTTTAACCTTCATGTCATATAGGTGTTCATATATTCTTTGTTTAAGTTTCCTCTCGCTTTTACCTATATAAAATGACCCACATTTTGTGCAAATTGCAATATAAATAATACCTTTTGTTTCACAATTTGCAAACGTGTCCAAAAACAATTTCTTTTTTCTAGCTTGCAAAAATATGTGGTCACTACGTATTAGGTATGCACAATACCTACATCTACCACATCTAAATAAACCTTTCTTTGTGGTTCTGTTCAACATGTTCTCACCTTTAGTTGCAAACCTGTTTTCTACAATGTTTTTAATTGTTTTATCTTTTCTGTATGTACAAGTAAGCTCCTTATCAAAAATACCTTCCAAGTCAGAAATCTTGGAAAAGTTCTTCCATTCCCTTAAGAAAATCTTTCTGATTAAATTTGAATTCCCATCAAAGGTATTTATTAAACCTGGGTCGTATTCTCCAATGACAGCATTTATTGTGTTTTCATTGTTTGTAGTATCAGGTTTACCTAAAATCGGTGCAAACCTGTCTTTTCTTTTTTCTTTTACTTCTTCTAAAACGGAATTAAAAAGGTCACGTGGGTATCCCCTATTATTGAAGAGACCCCTCAAATATTCAACTTCTTCAAAAAATGCTGAATCATCAGAAGTCATCCGGCTTGCACATACCAGTTGTCCTTTTACCACCCCCTTCTTTTGATGGAAGGGGTGGCAACTGGAAAAGTGCAAGTAGGAGTTAGAGAATGTCTCTTTCCTATAAATTCTAGAGGTGAAGTTGCCATTTTTCTTACTGATTTTTACATCCAAAAATGAAGCTCTTTTTCATTAAAATTAGCTGTAAATCTCAAAAAACTAGAGGTGTGGTCTAAATATTGTTTAAAATTATCAAAACTTTTCCCGTTACCATTCCAAATAAAACATAGATCATCTGAAAATCTGGAATATAGCACACAGTTACCAAAATGGGATGAAGTTTGTAAGAATTTCTTTTCCCAATATGCCATAACTGTGTTTGCGTATATTGTAGCACAGTGGGCCCCCATTGCCACACCTTTAACTTGCCTAAAATATTCACCCTGGAAATAAATGAAGTTATTTTTTAAAATTATTTCCATGAATGTTAAAACATTTCTAAATTCAGTATGGGTTAATTTCCTACTTTCCACTAGCATTTCTTCAAACCATAACATGCCTGTGTCATGTGGGATACTTGTTAAAAGATCTATTGCATCCATTGTGCCAAATGCTACATTTTCTGAATATAAATCTCCTTTTAAACTTCTTAAAAAATCCCAGGAATCTTTCAAAATATTTGTACTAGATTCCAAAATATTCTTAGCCTTTAAATCAACATATTTCGCTAGTGGTGCTGTAACTGAGCCATCAGCAGATAGAATCGGTCTTAAAGGGGGGTCCAGACTGTCTTTGTGCACTTTCGGGATACCAAAGATGCATGGGACCTTAGGTTTTTCTACTAATAGATACTGATAAGTGTCTTTATCTATAGAACCTTCTACCAACATATCATATAACATAGTGTGAATCTTTTTGTAAGCTATGTTAATTTCGTTGATAGAGGCTCTAGTATACTTGTCAGTGTCATTAAGTATCTCCATCATTTTTCCTTCATAAACTATGGTATCCATTAGCACGATACCCCCACCTTTGTCTGGTTTCATGACTCTTAAACTTTTGTTGTTGCAAACTTCTTTTAAAACAAGATTCTCAGCTTGTGTCAAGTTAGGGTGTGTCTTTTGATGAAGCAAACTCATTCTAATTTCATTCTCAACTTTGCATTCAAAATTTCTCAGTTGTGGGTGAATGGGTGGGTTAAACATACTTTTCCTTTTTAAACATCCTTGGACATAACCTATATTTTTGTCCTTAAACATTAACTGCAAATTCTTTTTACGAATAAAAAGTTTGATGTCAATTAGGAGTTTAAAAATGTCAGTTCCTTTTTTAGGAATAAGAAAACAATTGGAACCATGCTGTGTCTAACTGAATGCTAGTATAATTAAAAATATTAAAATCACCAAATGACCATTTATTTAAATCCTGAACAATGTTAGGTGATAGTTCATTTTTAGTTATCTCCAGTCGTGTTCCTTCCATGGGGGTGACTGCCACCCCCTGCCCCTGTGGTGTTTTGAGTTGTATATAACTCTTTCTTTCTCCATTAACCTTTCTGACCTTCTAAGAACAGCAAATTCTTCATCTGAAAAGTGCTGACCTGTGTTGTCATTATCATTAATGCAGTTTACTTGATCAGCTTGCTCTTTTCTCCAGTTACCAAAATCTTTTCTATATAACTTCTTAGGTTTAGGATATTGTACATTGTTTTTGTATTCATCCACATCTCTGTTAATTTTACCCAATTTCCTAGCATGCACATCTTTACATTTTAATTCTAAATTTTTTAAAAGTTCATGATATTTCTCTCTTTCACTTTCCACTGTATACATTAGATCCCCTAAAACAGCTTTATTAATGTTGTCAATATCTGTTTGCAATTTTTCCATTTCATTTTCGTTGTTTTTTATAATTGTCTTCATTATACCAAAACCACAATTGTCAAATACAGTATTTAGTTCCTGGTGAAAGGCTGTACCCTCAAAAACATTATTGGGGTATTTGCATACCCTAAGCCCTTTAGGAACAATGTTAATAGTTAAACAATGCTTAAGATAACAATTGTCCATATCCAGAAGTTTATATTTGTACAAATAGAAGTCCAAGTCTTCTAGCATGTTATGGTTTGAAGAAATGCTAGTGGAAAGTAGGAAATTAACCCACACTGAATTTAGAAATGTTTTAACATTCATGGAAATAATTTTAAAAAATAACTTTATTTATTTCCAGGGTGAATATTTTAGGCAAGTTAAAGGTGTGGCAATGGGGGCCCACTGTGCTACAATATACGCAAACACAGTTATGGCATATTGGGAAAAGAAATTCTTACAAACTTCATCCCATTTTGGTAACTGTGTGCTATATTCCAGATTTTTAGATGATTTATGTTTTATTTGGAATGGTAACGGGAAAAGTTTTGATAATTTTAAACAATATTTAGACCACACCTCTAGTTTTTTGAGATTTACAGCTAATTTTAATGAAAAAGAGCTTCATTTTTGGATGTAAAAATCAGTAAGAAAAATGGCAACTTCACCTCTAGAATTTATAGGAAAGAGACATTCTCTAACTCCTAACTCCTACTTGCACTTGTCCAGTTGCCACCCCTTCCATCAAAAGAAGGGGGTGGTAAAAGGACAACTGGTACATGCAAGCCGGATGACTTCTGATGATTCAGCATTTTTTGAAGAAGTTGAATATTTGAGGGGTCTCTTCAATAATAGGGGATACCCACATGACCTTTTTAATTCCGTTTTAGAAGAAGTAAAAGAAAAAAGAAAAGACAGGTTTGCACCGATTTTAGGTAAACCTGATACTACAAACAATGAAAACACAATAAATGCTGTCATTGGAGAATACAACCCAGGTTTAATAAATACCTTTGATGGGAATTCAAATTTAATCAGAAAGATTTTCTTAAGGGAATGGAAGAACTTTTCCAAGATTTCTGACTTGGAAGGTATTTTTGATAAGGAGCTTACTTGTACATACAGAAAAGGTAAAACAATTAAAAACATTGTAGAAAACAGGTTTGCAACTAAAGGTGAGAACATGTTGAACAGAACCACAAAGAAAGGTTTATTTAGATGTGGTAGATGTAGGTATTGTGCATACCTAATACGTAGTGACCACATATTTTTGCAAGCTAGAAAAAAGAAATTGCTTTTGGACACATTTGCAAATTGTGAAACAAAAGGTATTATTTATATTGCAATTTGCACAAAATGTGGGTCATTTTATATAGGTAAAAGTGAGAGGAAACTTAAACAAAGAATATATGAACACCTATATGACATGAAGGTTAAAAAAGACACCAATGCATTATACAAACAGTATGGAGAACATCGATGTCTGTGCTGTAACTGAAACCTGGTTCAAGGCTCCTGAGAGCACCCCGGCACTATTAGGTTTTACCTCATATCATCGTTCCGCCCCCAAACCCGGACCACACCACAAAAGGAGGGTGTATCCATATTCATAAAGGATACTCACACCTCCAGGTTGGAAACCATCCAGGTGCAACTAACCATAGGCAAACTGCTCTACTCTCTACAAATTGTAGCATGCTACAGGCCACCCTCTCAAACTCAGGAACCCCACACAGCCTTCCTGAAGACACTGGAGGGTATAAATGTATCTCCAAACACCATCATATTGGGTGACTTCAACTACCCGAATATAGACTGGGAACATTACTCAAGCCCTAACTTTCTAGCCCAACGGTTCCTGGAGTTCATAAATTCAAATGCCATGGAACAGCTAGTCACTGTTCCCACGAGAGGAGAAAATATACTAGATCTCGTTGTCACAAACATGGGGACAAAATGCTCCACACACGAGTATATCCCTCATTGGTGAGATCTGATCATAAACTAATCTCACTGGAAATCCACATCCCGCCCCACCCCAAGCAAAAAGACCATAGTGAAGAACTTCTAAAGCAAACTTCACACAACTCAAGACTGGTGTGGTATCCTTCAAGGCCCCTGAGCCAGAGGAAACCACAACAAGCCCTTACAAATGCCTTCTATGAACACCTCCAGGACTGCATGGATCAGGCAATCCCAAATAAAACCAAGACTCTTTCCACAAAGGGCAAACGTCCAGTCTGGTGGACCCCAGCCATTAACAAACTTTACAATAAGAGGAGAAAGCTATTACATGATAGAACAAAATCCATAAAAGGGAAGTCACCCTGATCATTATTAGTAAAAAGCACTCATAAAATCAACTAAGGCCAATTTTGAGAGAAAAATTGCCATGGATTCAAAGGACAATCATAAGGCCTTTTTCAGCTATGTTAGGAACCTGGGTGGAAACTCCCAGATATGCTCAGAATTAGTCCAAAATGATACAAAAATCACTGAACCCACAGACATTGCCAACATACTGGCAGACAGGTTCAGTGCAATAAAGGAGAGATAACTATCGGACATCTCAAAAGGTGAAAGCTGCTCTCTAAAGCTAAAAACACAGCATCAATGGGACCGGATGGTGTCCCAAATGAGGAATTAAACCCGCACATAAGGCAGCTGTTTAATCTCAGCCTTATCACAGGATACAAGTCTAGTCTGCAAAGCTATGGAGAGGATCATAATGGAGCTCATAAACAAAGATATAGGGACTTGCAGACATTGGACCCGACCCAGTTTGGCTTTGTCAAGGGAAGATCATGCCTTTTGAACTTGGTTGACTTCTTGAAACAGTCACCAAGGCCATTGATGAGGGAAAGGCAGTCCATACAGCCTACCTTGACCACACAATACCCAGCTTAAATGTAAACCCATATGTCACAAGATGGGTTGCAAACTGGCTTAAGGACAGAACCCACAGGGTTAGAGTTGCTGGCGCTGTGTCAGACTCCAAGCCGGTCACAAGTGGTGTCCCTATTGTTTGGCATCTACTTCTCAGAAGTACAGGCCAACATGGGAGGACTTTGACAAAGTTTGCACCATAGTGGAAAGTGCATCGGACACGGATATCCTTCAGAAGGGACTCACGGAAACAGATAGCTGGTGCCAGAGCCATGGCCTGAAGTTAAACGCCAAAAATGTATAGTCATAAGCTACCATATAGGTGGCAATCCACTAAGCACAGAAGAGGTTATCAGGGACCTGGGGACCCAGGTTGACAGTGGCCTTTCTTTGACACTCACATTGCTAAAGTGGTTAGAAAGACCTTCTACATTGCCCACCTGATCATGAAGGGATTCACATCCAGATCTAGTGAGGTCATTGTTCCCTGTACTCTTCACTTATCAGACCAATGATCGAGTACAATGCCCCATTCGGGATGTATCTCACCCGACATCTGCAGCAATTGGAGAGACCCCAAAAGTTCCTCACCAAAAGGATAAAGGGACTCCAAAATCTGTCATATGCTGCCAGATTGAAGAAACTCCAGCTCTATTCAGTCGCATACCATCTGCTCAGAGGTGACATGTGCCTGACATACAAGGCCATGTCCAACCCGAATTAATGGACATGCTCCACCTCAAAAATCCAAATCCACCAAAACCACAAACCTTAGCACGGATATAAATACGACATGCTGGAGGGATAGATTTATCACTATGCTGTGGAATAAATGACTCTGTTCAAGAGAAATCTAGACCTGTGGATGGAGGAATCATCTCTGTGTCACTGCTGGACAGAGGCACAACAAACTAATGGGCACAGTATTTTTTCATATAAATAAATGCCTTAGGGCAGATAGCCTAGTATAAACCTATGAACCTATGAACAAACACTCATTAAAATGTGGTTCCCAAAACTTTGAATTCTTTGTCTTAGATGTGGTACCTATTAACCCAAGAGGTGGTATGTGGGAAACCCAGATCGAGTATAGAGAGCTATACTGGCAGGTGGTTTTAGATGCTGGAAAAAGTCCTGGGCTTAATGAGATGCTTTCTATTACACCTGTATTAAAATTAAGGGCTGCAAAACTATAGGTAACTACCTATAGTATGTTATTAAAAGTTCATTCTCCTTTTTACAACATTTAATGAAATTATACAATTTTTACTTATCTATTTTAATTTAATTTATTGTATATTTCTTACATTTTTACATCATCACATTTTAAACAATTTTAAACTATTTAAAACATATAACCTTTTATGAATTTGTTTATCTCGATCTAGCCACTAGATGGTGCTATCAAGTTAAATGTATTCATTTCTTTATATATTTTTATGGTCTGTTTTTCTGTATTCATACGGTTTAAAGAAATTACACTTTTATTATGCATTAATACAGTTACTCAATTTAAGCTGACATGCACAAAATACTAGTCATTTATCATTTTAACAACTATTGAATGTTTATTTGCTTTCCACTGAATTTTAAGTTATTTATACTATTTAATCCACAAAAATGTTTTTATTTGTTAATTAATTCATTTGGAGGGAATCTGGGATATATAAACAGGTTTAGTTTTCAATTGTGTGTGTATTGATAAAGTTGAAGACGAAAACGTTGTGTGAGCGTTATATTGTTGTGCATCGCTGAATAAACTGCTTTCTTCGTACTCCTAGGACTGGATTCATTTGCGCTTGTGGACTGTGGTGTTTGGTTTAAGTCTCTATGCCAGATTAATGCAAATATCCCAAACTCGCAGGATGATGCTGGAGAACGCACTGACAGGAAAAGTATCTGGAAAAATTCAAAACTACAATCTAAGCCCAGTTTGCAGTGATTAAAAGTGGTCTCTAAGTGACATTGTCAAATTAGTTAGCTGGGACTTATAAATAGCAAGTTCTCTCAACAAAGTGAAGTAAGCCAGTATTCTGAAGACTGGAAAATAACAGTAATAGCAATCTGCATTTCAAAGCATAAACAGTGCAGAGCAAAGTATTACATGGTGTTGAGTTTGAGTCATGATGAAGTAAGCTATGTAAATAACATTACTGATGTAAATTATTGTCATGTTTTCTGAAAAGGGGAAATCACTAGTTTATCAAATGGAAAGGACAGAAATGAAGCATTAACATATATAAAATTATAAATTAAATGTAAAACTCCTGGTTTGCAATTTTTTATGAACTAAACACTTACATTACTCTTATCAACTTGTAATTAATTTATAACTTTGCTCTTTTTTGTGAATATATTTATTTTGCTAGTGGCATTTTTACAATAAAAAAAGCCAAAACAGGAAAGCTATGTGTCACTCTCCTATCTTGGAAACAATAGAAGAGTCTTTGTGGGTTCTGTTCAAGCAGCTTTATTTTATAAAAACACGTCTTAATAGAAGATTACTGACCTTAACTTAAGAAACTTGTATACAAACTAACTGCAGGATTCATACATGCTTACTGTCTGGCTGTACTCTCAAAATGACACTAGGTATGGCATGTATACAGTCTTTATACATGCACGTTATATCTTTGACATGCTTCTTAAAGATACAGTACACACAGCATGTGCACTCTGCTCTACATCCTCCCTCTTGAAAGACAAAACATGCAATGTTATGAGTCTATTTTGCATGCAGATATCACATAGTTTTGTATCATGCAATTACACAGATGATATACATATATACACAGTTAAGTCCATGTTGCTGTGTATTTCACACTGGGCCTAGATACTCATCCATATAGTGTGACATAAAACTGGGAATTGGACTTAGCAACTGGAACGGCCTCCATACTTTGATCAGTCTTGAAGAGTCTGGAACACCTTTAGGATTGGAATCAGAGATAGTAACACACTCTGGGATGGAAACAACATTTGATTTGCTCTAAGATTTAGAGTCTGTGTCCTTCAAATGATATTGTAATGATAATTCTGATGCAGGGAGTAAATGTCCGCAGTTCTTCCTATATTCCATACCTTCAGATTCTACAAGGTAGGATCTCAGCTTGGCACAGGTGCCGGTAACTTGACCAATCCAGTCAAAACCTTTCACCGTTTGTATTTTCACCATTTCTCCTTCTCTCAACAGACGAAGAAATCTGCTCAGTTTGTCATAACTAGATTTCTGGATCGAATGCTTTTTGAAAAGTTGAGCCTTTACGGTTTTGTTATTCTTAGCTTTAGGTCTTAATAAACTGGAACAAATAGGTAGCATCATTCTGCTTTGCCTGGAAAGGAGTATTTGAGCAGCTGAGCCAAGAATATCTTCATGAGGTATGTTTCTGAGATTAAGTAAATTCAGAAAGACATCGGTATTATCATGCTTTGACCTTTCAAGTAATTGCTTTCAACTCTGCACTGCACGTTCAGATAGACCACTGGACTACTCAGGACTGCTAGTAACATGGACAAAGTCCCTTTCTTTTGCAAATTTCTGAAACAACTGACTAGGAAATTGAGTAACATTGTCAGAGATAACTTTGTGTGGACTACCATGGACTGAGAAATGACATTTCAACTTAGTGCCTAACCTAACATCTATTACTTTTATTACTAAGTCAATCTCAAACCAGTTTGAATAAGAGTCTACCAATACTCAGTAGTGTTGATTGTTCCACTCGAAGATATCAGTGGCTACTGTCGACCAAGGTCACTCAGGAATTTGACTTAGCTGAAGTGGTTCTCTTTGCAGATGTGGCTTAGTACTATTGCATACAGAACAAGAAGAAAGTACTTTTTTCAAAGTCTCTCAGTAATGATGGCCAAAATACTAATTCTGTAGCTCTTCTCTTAGTAGATGTTAAACCTGGGTGATCATGATGCAAAATCTGGATATATTCATGTTGTAAAGCAGCAGGAACAACAATTTTAGGACCTTTGAAAATAATTTCATCTCTGTAAGGAAAATAGGTTTGCACTTCAGGTGGTACACTGGATTGTCTTGACAGCCATCCAACATTAATGTAGTGATTGAGCTTATGCAAAATTGTATCAATCTTAGTGTGATCTCTTAACTCATCAAGTCTATTGGTAGAAAAACTATGCACTGCCATCCCATCAAAGTCAAAATTCACTGCATCAAGCACTTCTGTCATATTTCTGGGCAATCTGGAAAAGGTATCATCCAGATACAGTAGTTTGCCTATTGTATAGACCATTTTTAAGTTGCACTTTGCAATTTGAGCATCATTCTTAGTAATCTTGCTGGAGCAGAATGCGTAGCTTTTTTTAGAATTGTAACTAAAGGTTGGTGATCAGTTTCTATGTGAATAGTTTGACTATAAATATAATCATGAAACTTGGAACATGCAAATACTATTGCCAAAAGTTCTTTCTCAATTTGAGCATACTGCATCTCAGTTTGGGTAAGTATTCTAGGCGCATAGTCTACTGGTCTGCCCTCTTGAAGTATAACTGCACCTAAACCAAATTTTGATGCATCACAGGAAAGAATGCCCAGTTTGTTCACATCATAGTATCTTAATGTAGGTAGCATGGCAATTTTCTGTTTGATGTCTTCTCATGCCTTCTGGTGATGTTCCAACTATGACCATACAACATTTTTGCGTATTAGCTCCCTTAAAGGTGCTGTTAACTCACTGAAGTCTGGTATGAATGTGCCTAAATAGTTGACCATGCCTAGGAAACATTGTAGAGCTTGAACATTGACTGGTGCTGACATCTTAAGAATGGCTGCTTGCTTGGTTGGATCTGGCCTCAAACCAATACTGGTTATCAAATGACCTACATACATAACTTCTGGAAGCCTGAATTTGCACTTCAGAGGATTGAACTTCAAATTTACTTCATGTGCTCTATCTAGAACTCTCTTTAAATTTCTGTCATGCTCCGCTTCACCATTGCCTCCAACCAATAAGTCATCCACTATTATACCACAAGGATAACCCAAAAAATTTGCTCTATTGCACACTGAAAGACTTCAGCTGCAGAATTTATTCCAAAAGGCATCCTTAGGAATCTGTATCTGCCAAATGGGGTACCAAAAGTGGTAAGTAATGAGCATTTGTGATCAAGCAAAACTTGCCAAAATGAACTCTTTGCATCTAAAACAGAGAAAACAGTGGCATTCGGTATCAGAGCTGCAACCTCTTCAACTGTGTGCATTGGATGATACAGTCTCTTCAATGCTTTGTTCAGATTTCTTGGGTCAATACATATTCTAATTTCATCTGAGCATTTTTTGTGAACTGCCACTATATACAACACCTATCCAGTTGGTTCTGTAACTGGACAAATTACACATTGTTGTACCATTTTATCCAACTGAGCCTTGACTTTATTCTGCATAGCTATTGGAACTTTTCTTGTTGGTCTGACCACTGGAGTGACCTCTGGGTCTAACTTCATAGAATACACCACTGGAAGTTTGCCCAACCTGCCATCGAAAACATCAGCATACTCTTAGAAAATAGCTTCAGAAAAATTAGCACTCGGAGATGCACTTATGTGATGAACTTCTTTGGTAAAAGAAAGCAGATTCATTCTCAGCCTATCTTAGAGACCCAGAAAAGACTGCACTGGCCTTTGGACTACATAGAATAACAAGTTGTAACAGCTCTTGGCTAAATAACATGAAAGCATCACTGAACCTTCAGTTTGAATTTCTTCACTTCCATACGCAACAAGTTTCACACTACTGGTCGCATTGAGTTGCTCATTAGCGCTCACTCTATCAAATGTGTCTGCTGATATAGCATTACACTTCAAACCAGTGTCTACTTTAAGCTCAGTGGATTTACCATTTATCCTGACAGTACAAAATACTTTGCTCTTTCGCAATAAATTCACTGCATACATTTTTCCCCAAGCATTGATACACCATCTACATAGAAAGCAGAACTGCAGTCTACTTGATCAACTTGCTTCTTTCTGTGACCTTTCTTTACAACTGTGTGAGGTTTACTTGATCTGAAAAACTTTTGAAAATGGTTCCATGTTTTTACACTTGTGGCACTGCTGACCAAATGCTAAACATCTCTCTCTTTTAGACTCATGATTTGCACCACAATTGCAACAGTTAAAAATAAAGCTGGACTTGGATTTTGGTAACTCATGCACTGAGGATGCTTCATTAACTGCACTAGCCTTAGAACTTGCTGGAAAGCTATGTGGTTTCCCCGGTTAGCTAGCTGGGGCTGTGGCTATCATGTACTTAGGCCTACTTCTGTTTGCCATGTGTTGCATGCTATCTACATTTGCTCTGGAGCCTGTTGAAACCATGCTGTTGTCATTCACAAGCATACTTGTGTGTTTTTCTGTCACTTCATGGATCTGACAAATTTCTGTGGTTTTACTCAACGTTAAGTCACTATCACGAACCAAGATCTTTCTTACAGCAGCACTATTAATACCACACATGGGCCTGTCCTTTATTAACTCATCTTTTAAGTCACCAAAATGACATGTTTTAGGTTTGTTTCTCAGGTCAGTTATGCAAGCTGCAAAAGTTTTCCCTGGTTTCTGATCTCTCGTGTAAAACAAATGCCTCTCTAGTATAATATTGTCTGGGGGTTATGCATTTCTCTGAATTTGCACTTCAAACACTGAGGGTCATCTCTTGATTCAGCTTGTATAACAATATGATGGTTTTCACTTTCTCCCTCATATACTGCTGGCACATACACAAATGAACGATGTCTGTCTATGACCTTTGACCCAGCTACGTTTAACAAAATGAATGCATTGGTGCATGCATCATTATCTGAATAAGCTGCTTGTATAAATAACACATACCAGTGAAGGGTTTCCAAATAAGCATGGCCACATACACAATGCCAGTATTTATAACTTTGTGCCTCTGAAATTATGCTTTTGGGCTTTACTGCGAAATAACTCCCTCAGGCACTGTAAGACCTTTGAATAACTTTATTGCAAGAAATCACACCTTATCAGTATAAGAAACATATCAAACAACTGCATGATGCAAGTCTGTATGCAAATGGACTTTGCGAAATAAGTCTCTTGGGTACTGTGATACTTTTGAAATTATTGTCTTGCTAAAGTAACGTATCATCATTTTAAGAAGCATTTCAAACAACATCACAATGCAAATGATCTGGGCAGGAGAATCTCAGAGTCAACATTTCAAAGTAAGTGCACTTTGCAAATAAACTCACTGAAATCTCTCCAAAATGCCAGTCCCTTGTTAGGCAACTCTTTACAGTGCAAAAAACAATCTGTAATGGCAGCACTTTGTGAATATACACACCCAGCACAAGAAACCTTTGGAAATGGCTATACCTTGACTGCACTTCATGAAATAGTTGCACTTTACACATAGATAAATTCCCCAGAATACATACACAGTAATAAGCACACACTGTAAGCAATTTTGCCCACTTTGAGATACTCGAATAACTTTAGTTATGCCCTTAATACAATACGAAATCATATTTATGCCCAAACACAGCACTTTGCCTAAAAACATACAGTCGCCTTGCTTTATTTATGCTTAATGTGCCCTTTTGCCCTTATTATATCTGTTTTGCCCGTTTAATCTCTTTTCATGCCCGTTGTACTTTTCTTGTGCTCGGTTTACTCTAAACTTGCCCGTTTTGCCCTTAAACACACTTGTTTTATTTTTCTGATAATAGTTTTGTTAAATGTTATTGTTTTAACATTTCCTTTGGTTAAGAAACCTGCTTGTTTAATAATAGAGTTTGCACCCTTGTAATGCTCCGTTTTACTTTTTTTTTAAAAGAAGTAGTTTGTTCATGTTCCCATTACCTTTGATGCTTTTCTGGCTCTTTTTCATGCTCATGTCTCTTAATTCACCTCCACCATCTTCTCTGCACCTCATGACTCCAAATCTTTATTCTATGTGATCCTGGTTCTGTTACCATGTTGCTCTCCTATCTTGGACACAATAGAAGAGTCTTTCTGGGTTCTGTTCAAGCAGCTTTATTTTATACAAACAAGTCTTAATAGAAGATTACTGACCTTAACTTAAGAAAATTATATATAAACTAACTGCAGGATTCATACATGCTTACTGTCTTGCTGCACTCTCAAAATGGCATTAGGTATGGCACATGCACAGTCTTTATACATGCACATTACGTCTCTGACATGCTTCTTAAAGATACAGTACACACAGCATGTGCACTCTAATTTACACTATGTACATTTGCACAGGTCAATGCAATGCCCTAAATGGCTGTATTTGAATCAAATGCCATTTATGTATTAACTGTCATTCTGGACCTCAGGATGCAACATAAATTCTTTAAGGAGTATCATACAAATTGCCTAAGAATTAAAAGGAGTGATGCCGTTTCTATGAGTTTTTAGGGAGATAAAATTTAGGCAGTGCTTGACAGCTTTATTTACAATTTAAAAATAATTTCTATTTACAATTCAGATGAGATTAATGCCAACTAGGAAAGCATATACTTTTTCATAGAAAGTTTGGAGCTACTCAATGTCTACTTTTCATCTGAGTACAAAATGATATAGAGTTCTAATGTATATGTTTATGCAACATATATTAGAACAATGGAAGCTGAGAGAGAGACAGGAAAAAGGACCATGTTAACAAGTTTCTGATTAGTGTGCATGAAAAGCAAAGAAAAACAGAGCTGATATGAAAGATAAGTTGTGTATACAAAATGTAGTATTAAGTTTAAGAAATATGAAATTTTAGAAAGTTATGAAGTATACCGAGTGTTTGTAGGACAAGTTAAATTTCAGTGTGTTTAATGGTTTTTCAGACATATGTTAATGTTTCTAAAACATAATTTTGCACTCAAAAGGACATGCCGAGCAGACTTAACTGACTGGATAGATGGAATCATAGCATTATATTAAGGCTAAGCATTGGGCATTTGGCATGCGACCTCATTAAAGATTAGTGAAATTCAAAGACTTGAAGAGGCAGTTTTGGATGCAGCAGCTGGCTGTTAAGCTACTCATCTGTGTGAATTTATTTTATCAGTAATAAGGTACCAACATGGCCTTTGCTCAGGTAAGCCTTTTTTAATGTCTTTTTAAGTGCTTCTGGAAAGGACCGGAAAGAATTAAATGATAACACAAGCCAAGTGACAAAAGTAGTAGCAAACATACAAACAATTACATTTACTTGCACAAAGAACAAGCTTTGTAAGTACAATGTTAGCAGGATGCACAACTGAGAATTAGAATTGCTGTACAGTACTAAAGATGAAGACCTTAAGTAGCATACAAATTTACAAAGCAACAAAAACAAACAAACAAATAAAATGACTCTGTGCACGTACAAGCTGCATGAGGCTTTGAATCATGTTTTTGATGTTCTACTACTACTTTAATCTTTCTCATGGCTCATTTTTAAATCCAAAATGTTCCCACTAAAATGTGTATCCACTAATCAGTAAAAACATAAAAAGATGGACTACAGCAGAAATTACTAGAAACAAATGGCTAAGTATGCATTTAATAATCATAATTTTTTCATATCAAGCTCCAAACTTTCTTGAATCCAGATTTCTTAGTGATTTACTACTCAACAGTGAACTTGCCAAACCGTTTTCCAGATATCGATACGATTTCATCACTATTATCATCCTCACATTATTAACCTAGCATGTTCTGCCCGTGTACGTAAGGCTGTATTTTCCTTTCATTCTCTAAATAGGTAAGCATGCCCTTGAAAAGCACTGAATTATTATGTGCAACTATCCTTGCTATTTGAATGTGTTAACTGGGCAGGGGCTAGTCCTTGGACCCTTTTCAGCCACAAACTGGGTACATATTCACAAATGCCGAATAGTAGTCGTACTTACATACAGTATGACAGACATACAGTACAGCATAAAGATGAAGTGAATACATTTCAAAGAAGCATACAGCAGTGGCAGTTACAAGACAGCAATTATAGTTTATAGTGGCAATGGCAAAAGCAATTTATACAATACTTTGGGATAATGTTGTGAAAGTGTGGTGGAAACCCTTGTAAGTGGTATATGAATGCCAAAAATAATAACCAGTTACTGGTCATGTTTCAATTGCTGATGGAGAAAGAAAGTATAAAGGAGAAGGTGTACAGTGAAAATGGGAAGTGATAATGGATATGTGTTAAGAAAGTAGGGAATGGAAGTCATAGAAAGAAAGGGGGAAGGTGGGAAGATCCCTTAATTAACCCTAACTACATACGCATACAGCATAAGAAATTCCCAGCCTTTGTAGTAAATAGAATTTCTCAAGGAGCATGAAAGAGATTGATTGATTTTGAAGGTCAATGTGAACCTGCTAGCCTATGTCAGTATTGTAGGTGCATTTATATAACTCTTTTAGGTGAGTAATACATTTTGTCCTGAAGGTTTTATTGACATTTACCTCTCTAATATTTTGCCAAAGAATATTCCAGTTTGATTGGATGATTTTACTGAAACCTCTTTCTTCAAGGGTGAGTTTGAAGTGAGGGAAGATGAAGCTGAGGGCATTGTTTTTCTCTGGATGCACAGAATATACGTGGTGCTTAATTTATGACCTGCACCTTAAAGCGGGGCAATAGTGTTTGGAGAGATGTTTGTGGGTCAGTGTGGATAACAGCAAAGTGGCTTTGTTGTCATAAGAAGACAACTAGTTTTTTTGTACAGGGAGGCAGTGGTGCTACTGTCTAGGTGAAAAGTTTATAAATCTGAGTGTTATTCCTGGTGGTCTGAATCAGGCCTTAAATAAAAGGAAGAGCCTATTCCAGTTTTGCAATAATTATATTTTTAGCTAATTTACTTCTGTTATCAGGTGTAAGATGGTTAGAAATGGAATAGCTTGCTTTCAGTTGGATAATTAAACTTTTCACTATTTATTCTGTGTTGGTATGGAAAGAAAGGGTGTGATCTAAGCTGTGTCTAAGGTATCTGCCTTAAAGGATGAGGCTAAGAGACACTTTTTTAAATATATAGATGTTAAGGCTAGTGGTGGAGGAGAGTTTTGGATGTGCTTCAAATGTTATGATTGGAGTTTTAGAGCAGTTTATAGCTCGCTGGTTCTTATTTAGCCATTAACCTAATGTGTTATAATCTGTCTGAAGTACCTTTTGTAGGGAGGCACTGGTGGGTCCTGTTCTATAATGGATCTTGTTTAAATAAAAGGTAGTATTGATGGAAGATATGGGTAAGTTTATATCAGTTATAAACAAGAAAAACAAAACTGGTGCTAGTACCAAATCCTGAAAGAATCTAATGATGAAGGAACACTCTGGGGTGGATAGACTTGCTTTATGTTTTATCATTGAAGTAGTTAGAGAACCAATTTGTGTCACTGGTATTAAAGTCGAAAAAATATAATTTCTTAAGGCAAATATGATTGCTTGATACTTTCAGAGGTTCTTCTGTAGTCTATAAAAGTGACTCCGAGAGGTGGCCTTTTTCCATGGATCTGAGAATTTTATCAGTTGCAGTATAAATGTATGACTGCTTCTAAAACCATGTTGGAAATCAGAGAGTAAACCGTACTTGTTAGCAATCTAGCAGCTGTTTGTTTTTACGTTTCGATGGTTGTATTGGTAGACCAAACAAAGAAAATAGGATGGAAGTTTTGAGCAGATGAGATAGGTCACTTTTTAAGCCTGGATAATATATCTAAATTTTTAAACTGTTGGGTAATGATGCCAGTGGACAGTGACAGAGTGAAAATACATGCCAGAGGTTTAGAGAGGGTGATGAGTATACATTCTCAGAAATTCAGTGTGTATGGTATGAGAACTGATGTTAGACTTCCTAAGTAATTTTGCAAGGAATTTTCTAACTTCTTTTGCTGTGACTTCCCTGAAGCAGAAGGAGTAAAAGTAATATCTACCAGAGAAGAAGTTGGAGAAGAGGATGGGTTTTTATTTGCGTTCATGAATACTGGAGGTGTCAGTGGTGTGAGTGTGTTACACCAGGGTACTGATTACATTGTGAAAATACACAAGTTCCCCTGCATTGAGTATACAGTTTGCAGTGTGTGTGATTTCATATTTTTAAAGCAAGCTAAACCATTTATTAGTTTTAAAACATATTTGGGTTGTCTGGCAATATTGTGCAGTTTAGAGTGTAGGCAGAGAAATTTAGTCTTTTAATTTCAAAACAACAAACAAAATATAGATAAGCAAAACCATTTAGGTGCCATGTCCCTTATATTTCTGTTAGTACTCGAATTTTTATTTTCTTAAATAGAGTAGGTTTTTGTCCTCTTAAGTTTTGTACAGGACTATATATGTTTACAGTTGTTTAGCCTTAGTCATCTGTTGTTAATGGACAAGACAGTTTAGGAGAGACACTGTATTGCTCTTCCATTTTAGAGATTAGTGGCAGTGATATATACCATGGCTTATGTTTATTAATGCTTAGTTGTTGATTTTTGAGATCTTATTTTATTTTTTATTTTCAAAGAGTTTTTCACAATGGGCACCAAGCAGTGTTTTTTATTGTTCTTTTTTGTACACCATTTATAGATGCCTGGTCCTTGGTCTATGTATTTGGACCTGAATCCATTTAGTATTAACTGATGTAGTAGTGATTAGTATAAGATTTTCTGAGCATGGATTTTTTTTGTGTGTTTATTTTTTTAATACTAAAGTATCCATCAATTTGTACTTCTATGGGGCTTTTTTATGGGTATTTAGTGGCACTTGTATTGATTTTCTATGTTCATTTTTGATAGGTGTCCTATTTTCCACATGTTTAGGTTATTTTTATGGTTTTACATATACAGATAGCTATTTTGTTCATCATTAACATGTGATTTCCACTATGACATTATTGAGTGTTATCAAATGATTTTATTGTGATATCCATTGGTTGTCTAGTGTTTTTACTCAACCAATGGTGGTGTGAATTTATGAGAAGCATGATTGGAGGCAATGACTGAGACAAGGAGCTGTATGCTGAGGTTGATTGGATAGTGGAATGTGCTCTTAAACCAATAGCCATATTAATTATGCATCCAATTCTGGAACTCAGAATGCTGGTGCTCAGTGTGATTGGATGAGTTTACTGTGTCATTTATTGGCTAAGTGTTTCTGTAGCCAATAGCAGGAAAATCTTAGGGAAGTACAATTGGATAATATGTTTTGCTTTAACCAATTATGATTTCTTATTGGATTGTTACTTATTTACATTTACAATGTGATTGGTTAGAGTTCTCTTTTAAGGATTTATGCATTATCTTTGTGTTTTAGACTTGAGAAAGGGCTTTACCCAAAGCACATGTCTTATTTGTTCATCGTTTTATTAACATTTTTTTACTTCAGCTATTCTCTGCATCCTGTCTTCTCATTTTTGTATCTTTTTAATTTCAAGTTTGCCTGTTTCTTAAGGAAACATAACTAATATAATGCTCTTGATTTGTGGTGATGCATTTTTTCTCTCTCATTTGTTTTCTACTAGGATTTTTATTTTTTTTCTATCAGCCAACTGCTTTGATTACATATAACTTTTATTTTTGTGAATGGACAATGTCTATCATGGACTGAACTGGTTATGGTATTAAAAATCTGTAAAGTTTCTGTGGGGTTGATAGCAAGAATACTCAATGGTTACTTAATTTAATTCAGTGATATGTTTGTTATGTATAAAGGCAGGTGGGTGAGTAGGGATTTTGAATAATAGGGTTGCTTTGATGGGGGTGTGACCATTTATGTCATTTGGTAGGCTTTTCATTTTATTTATCATATGAGAGATGTCAGTGATAAAGAAGTTAAGAAGTGTGTGTGATTTCTGATGAGGTGGTTGAACCTGGTAACAGAAACAAGTTGAAAGGGCTATATTGGGACAGAGAGAGGAATTAATGTGGGTTTATCTGTTTGAGAGCAAGTCTGCATTGTAGTCCCCCACAATTATTATATTTGTGGGGCCAGTGTAGAATGTCTCTGAGAGTGATTTCAAAGATTTTGATGGATGAGGGAGGGGGTTCTAAATTGTGAATATGATTAGCCTGATGAGGTTACAATGAAACTAAGGACCATTTGTGGTCATAAACTGTTTTGTGATTATTATGACATGTTGGCTTGGAAGTTAACTGAGGGTGTTTTCAAATGGCTTGGTTTGTTATTTATAAAGATGTGTTTAAGATGTACTGATAGGAATATGTAAGTCTTTATTTAGCCAAGTTTCATTTGTAGTTAGTATATCTGATCTGATTGTTAGGTGTACAAGTTTGAGGTTAGAGTCTGGATTGAAGCGGGGATGAAGTTGAGAGTCAGGGGTCCATATGAGGCAGGATCAGGTCTTGAGTTTATGTCTCAGTAAAATCCAAAATCACTTCTGAAGCATTATGTCCAGTGCAATATAAACAATTTATTAAAAGGCCAGCAAAAACTTAACACTTTAATTAAATCACCACATTTTCATCAAGACTTTTTCAGATAGGGGGGCGTGGCCAAGGATGAACACAGGATAGCAGCAGATTTCTTCAGCTCCACCAATTTCATTACACTGACAGGAATTAATTACTTAAAAAATTAATTTTTGAAGTAATTTTCTTTCTAAATATGTTTGTTTTATATAGTTCTTGAACTAGATCTAAAAAAGAAAGGAAATTTTAACAATATTCCTGTCAGAAATCACATTGGAAATTTTCCTGTCAGTTTATCAGTCTGAAATGAGTTCCAGTAAGACAAATTCTCAAGACTCCAGCATCAAGAAAGAACTTCAGTCTCTGATAACTATAATCCAGCAACTTACTGCTAAGATGGATACAATGGATACTAAAATTGATACCTTCATAGAAAAAACTACAAAACAAATAGACTTGTTACATATAGACCTGCAACAACAGAAGATCCAGATGACAGGCATAGAAGAAGCTGTGAATGACATGGAAAATAGAATCCAAGAAGAGGAAATCAACATTGAGTTTCTGCTGAAACAAAATACACATTTACAAACAAAGCTGGATGACTTGGAAAATAGATCTAGGCAATAACATTAGGATTTTTGGACTGCCAGAAAATATTGAAGGTAACAATATTGCTTCTTTTTAACAACATGGCTCCTAAAACTTTAGACTTACCAGAAGCATTCTCTTTTGGTATCGAAAGAGCACATAGATCTATAGCTAATACTAACTCTAACAAAAACTATCCTAGATCAGTTATAGTTAGATTTCTATCATCTTTTGATAAAGAGATGGTTCTTAAATCTGCTTGGGCTAAAGCTCCTGTTAAGATTAATGAGACAACTGTGCGTTTTGACAATGACTATTCTTCCTTGGTAATAGCTAAAAGAAAAGTTTTTCTGCCACTAATAAGGGAGCTTAAAAAGCACAGTTTAAAACATACCTTCTGTTTCCTGCCAAGCTAAAAATCTTCCTTCCTGATGGTCCTAAAATTTTTGATGACTTAGACTCTGCTTTACTGTTTATCAAAAAAAATAAGATTTTGGATAAAATAGAGGAAATGGAATGGGCTAGTCCTTCATTAAAGAGACTGGCAACTGAAACTTCGTGGAAGACTTCAGAGAAGAAGAAGAGACTAAAGAACAAATGATTTGTTCAATGTTTTTTTTTTCTTTTTTTCTCTCATCATTTTACTTTATTATTAATCTTTTTAAATATAGTTCCTGCATTTCCAGAAAGCCACAAATGTTCTGAAAAAGATTTAATCAAAGTTATTCTCTGTGTGCAAATAAATGTTTTGTTTCATAACCAGTCAAAATATCTGAGGAACTAATAACAAGCTATTATTCAATTTGTTTCTCTTTCTGAAAAAGAGAAGAAAGGTCAGTAATTTGATACATTTTTTTTTCTTTTTTTCTCCTTTTCTTCTTTTCTTTGTTTAAACAATGACATTCTATTTAGATTATGTAGTGGGTAAAGGGTGGGGGAGGGCAGGGAGAGAAGAGTAATGAAAATATGATAAATGGAATAATAACATATTTATTCCTTGTAAAAAGTTTATATGTTCTTCAAATGCTATTCCTAATTATACGTTCTTGATTATACTGCTTATGCTTGTTTGTAAATAATCTGTCATGCTTTAACTAATAATAATTAGAACTAAATAATAGTAAATAATATGTTTTATTTTTAACTCTATTAATATAAACAGTAAGTAATATTCCATTGTATATACTTCTTATAGCTTTCTCTTACATTTTTTTATTTCTGCTTTACACTCTTTTATTTTCTACTCTCTTTTTCTTTTCTTTATTCTTTCTCTTTATTTTTTCTCATATTAATATATAGAAATGCTTTTGATCATATAGACACAGTAAATAATAAGATTTGCATAAAAATTGAGTTGGGACAAAAATATTGAGTTTTATTACTTATTAATAACTTTGGGCTTAATTTCACTTACATAGAGGCTGTAATAACCTGTAAAATACATCACGAAGGTTTTGTCATGTTTAGATGCATTTACACTGCTAAATGAATGTTTGTCACTAGTTTTTAACAAGTTTCCCGCCAAAATGTTAAGGGAGGCAATCTGGGATGTGGGCTACCTCATGCACAGTGTCCTCAAGTTGTTTCAAAAGCTTCAACTCTCAGAATTCTCACAGAGAAGCTGAAAGCAGTCAATCTGACCTTTGACCCAGATATCACACTGACACATCACAGATTCAGGAAGAACACTCTACCAGGAAGTAGAACTGATGCAAATGTGACTATGTGAAGGAAAATGAACTCTTTGACATTTAAATGTAAGTTATTTTATATAATTACTTAAATATCTATGTTATAATTCATAAAATATGTCGGTTATAATGATTTTAAATGATGCAGTTTCTTGTAGTAAGTAAATGTCTTATTTTAGAAGGCATAGAAAATGAAACATTTATTCAAGTGTTTTTGAAAATCTACTTGACTGCAGCATACTAATCTGTGTTAAAAACTTATGTTCCAAACATATACATTACTATAACTCATTTAATTCATCTGATTGACAGGCATAAATAACTTTATAACTCTATTCTGGAAGAAATTGTCATGTGATATATTTTAAAGCAGTAGTATAGACATACAAAATACAGATTTTTTTTTTTACAATAATGCAAGTGTTTCTGAGAATTTGCATAACTATGCAGTATGATTTATAACAATTTCTATAAATATAATATTTTATTCTACTGGCAATAATGAGTATGAGTAAAATGCTCATATACAAGCAATTCAAGTTTTTTTTTGGAAGCTGTTGACTGTATTTACATGACAGAAAATAGATGCATCTTAATATATGTAATGTCTGAACCATATTAGCCAAAGTTTTTCATTTAAATGAATGTTAGAACTTATTTTTACATACTTTGAATAAATTAATATGTAAATATGCCTTCCTTTTTTTTTTCTCTCTCTCTCTCTTTCTTTCACTCTCTCTCCCTCTTTCACATCTTTTATTTCTCTCTCTCCTCTTGGTTCCTAATATCAAGTTTATTTGAATGCTATTTGAATACAAGTATATTATATTACATAGATGTATATAGTAGTATGAATAGTTTTTTTAAAAAAAAGTTTATTTTAGTTTATATGATACTGTTTTATCAAATGTGTAGTCTTGTCTTGCTAGATAATTTAATTGAAAGCTGTTAATTTAAGTTAAATATAACCAGCATTAAATTGATAAGGTGGTAGCTGAGGTACTGATGCTTAGGGTAGGGGGTTAACTTGAGTGGTAAATACTACTCTAAGTTGGAGTTTTTAACTCCAGGCTGGATGCAAGGTTTAATCCTTACATTATTTTCACTTGTTCATTGTTATATGTATATAGTTTTGACATCCACAATATATTTTGTACACTCATTGTCACTACAAACAAAATTGAATCCTATACAAAATCCCATAAGAGATTCAATAAATACAGCTATATTTAAAGGTACACCTAAAGGAGGAGATGTAACATTACTTATGTTGTTATTTGTTATTTTGATCATAAGATTCTTAAGTTTTAAAAATGCCAAATGACATATTTAAAAGGAATTTCTTTAAACATTAATGGATTGAATAATCTGTGTAAAAGGGCAAGCCTAATAAGATACATTAATTTACATAAGGCCAACTTAGTCTTCCTGCAAGAAACCCATCTCTTGAAAAAAGATATTGATAAACTAGCCACAAACAAATATACAGTATTGGTTAGTTCAGAGCACACTCAGAAAAAAAGAGGAGTGGCTATTTTATGGAATAAAAGTATGCCCATTCCTAAAACCATTAAGTCTTATCAGGATGACAAAGGAATGTTTTGTATGGTTACAATACAAATTAATGGGAAGACTTACACTTTAATTAATGTATATTGGATACCTGGAATTTGGTATTAATACAGTGAAACATCATCTTGATAAGATCATATCATTCTCTATAGGAGATATTATTTTAGCTGGTGACTTTAATTGTATACTACATGAAAGTGATACTACCACTATAGGAAAAAGAAGAATTACATCTAATGCAAAACATTTAAATGATTTTGCTAATTCTTATCATTTGAATGATATTAATAATCAGATAGATTCAAAATCATTACCATACACCTTTTTTTCTAACAGATACAAAACTTATTCAAAATAGATAGGGTCTTTATTTCTAACCAGATGGTAACAGATTTAATTAATTCCAAAATCATTTCATGTCCTATATCTGATCATAATTCAATTGTTTTTGAATTAATGATAAAAAATACTCATAATGTTCAGATCAAAAGGATACCAGCATACTTAACTCAACTAAAAGACTATAAAGAATATATACTTTCAGAAGTACAACATTTTATAGACATAAATAATACTCCTGTAGTCTCCATTGTCTATGTTTGGGATGCCTTAAAATCATATCTATAGGGACAAAGTATAAGATGGTATAATAATAAAAGGAAATCTTGGGATAAGGAATTGTTAGATATTCAAAGTAAATTAGACTCTTATAAACATAATAATAAAGAAAATATTATGGATAAGAAAGTCATTGAAGAAATAAACAAACTAAATGAGAAATACAAAGAAATTTTAACTCATAAAGTTAAAATAACTCTAGAGAAATACAAGTCTTTGTCTTACTCAATAAGCCCCAAATACTTACATAGACTTAAAAATAAAACAAAAAGGTTGAATAAACAAAACCATATCAAAGAAATCTTTTCTCTAAGTAAAAAGAAGAATGTTTCTAGTCTACCAGAAATACTAGATGAATTTAGAAATCACTTTCACAATATTAACAATAATAACATTAACATGGAACCTAAAGATAAAATAAAGGAGTTTATAACCACAAACATGAATAAAAAGCTTAATAAACAACAGATTAAACTATTGGACAAAAGTATTTCATATACAGAGGTTATTACACAAATAATTAAGCTTAAATCAAACAAAGCACCGGGTAATGATGGTATTATACCAGAGATATATAAAATCCTTTCTAAAAGTACATATTCATTAATACATAAGGTTTTTATTTTGGCCCAAACTGAGTTAATAACCCCCCCCCATCTTGGCAATATACATTTATTTCGCCAATTTTAAAACCTAATAAAGATCCAACTAGATGTACTTCATATCGGCCCATATCATTACTTAATGTTGATTATAAAATGTTTATGAGTATTTTTGCTGATAGATTGAACACAATCATTCCCGGCATTATAGATATTGATCAGACAGGCTTCATTGTAAATAGAAATACTTTTGATAATATAAGAAGAACTTTAACATTAATTGATTTTGCAAATAGGAAAAAGAAAGATTTAGCACTTATTAGTCTTGATATAAGTTCAGCATTTGATTCAGTAAGTTGGGACTATCTGTTTACCTTACTGAAGTGCACAAACTTCTCAGATGCATTTGTAAATCTAATTGAGCATTTATACAAAGGAACATTGGCTTATATTAAGGTAGGAACATATGTTTCACAAAAATACCCATTCTTAAAGGTACAAAACAAGGATGTCCACTTTTTCCACTATTATTCACTTTAGTAATGGAGCCTTGGGCTAATTTGATCAGAAACAGTACTGACATAGAGGGTTTTGAAATAAATGAAAATACAACATCCAAAATTCAACCTTTGCAGATGATGTTCTAATTACATCAGCAGGATCTAATTCTTCTATGCAGTCTCTATTTGATAAAATGATGAATTTTAAAAGTATTTCTGGTTTAATATTCAATGAAGAAAAACTAAAATACTACCTATATATACACGAAAAAATATTCTCATTAGTGATTTTACTAAATATGTACCCAATTCAGGTCAGATAACTTATTTAGGTATAATACTATCTAAAGATATTAAATCTATTATATATAATAATTATAATACCTGTTTTCTTAATATACAAAATATTTTTAATACCTGGAATAATATGTTTTTTACTATGGAGGAGAGACTTACAATTATTAAAATGATAATATTCCCCAAGATTTTATACTTAATACAATCAATAATACTTCCACCTACAAAAATAATTATCAAGAAACTGAATACACTAATGTTAAATTTCCTATGGGCACCTAATAGACCTAGGATTGCATTAAAGAAACATACTAATAGCTGGTCTCAAGGGGGTATTCCTTTTCCAGACTTTAATTTATATACTATCTCTTCTATTGTAAAAGTTATTACTTTATTAATAGATCAGTCATATGTCAAAATGGAAAGATTATTGGGAGCTAATTAGTATGCACTTCATGAAAATCTCCTTAACACATAAAAATATGATTGTAAATAACTCTATGTTATGGTTACTAAAGGAATTTTGTACTTCACCTATTACACCTAAACATATGGTTTGTTACCCATTAAATATTATTATTAGCTATCGTAACTTTATATTCATGCACCCTAAGTATAGGGAATGGAATTTTATTGTATTCCCTGTAATGTATACTCAGGGTATGCTTTTGTCATCTACTTCTGAAGGAACTCATTTAGCTATAGATAATGACCTAAGTACTGGTATCAGTTGATATCTGATAATAAAGTTAAAAATCTAGATTTCTTAAAACAAGAATTTGATCTAAGAGAAACTTGCTGGTTAGAGGTTCAGACCTTTAGACAACATCTCATTGATAGACTAGATCTAATGTCTATAACAGTTAAAGAATCTATTCCAACACTGATTGATTACTTGATATTAAACTTACAACATAAAGTTTCTGATAAAGGTAAACTTTCATTCATACATAAAATTATCAGACAAGAAACTTTTTACAGTGTAGATACATACTGGAATTATTTCACTTCTATTAATGGGGACCCACCAAATCAACAAGATAAACAATATATATTGGAATCTGCCTATAGAACTACGTCTTCCATTGTCTGGAGACTTTATACATGGAAATTTTTACATAGATCTTTTTATACACCTTTGATGATGAATAAAATAAATAATAAAGATAATCTATGTAAGAGATGTAATGTAGAAATTAATGCTGACTGGGCTCATATGTTTTATGACTGTATAAAATTTAAAGAATACTGGAAGTCAGTTAATGAATTTTTGCAGGCTCTTTTTACAGATAATTTCATTATTTCTAAATCTCTTATATTATTCAACACACCTGTACCTCAAAGTGTTAAAAAGGTTAAGCTTCCCTTGTTATGGTCTATTCTAGCAGTGGCTAGGAAAATAATAACCAGAAATTGGATTTCAGCTACACCTCCTTCGTTCAATGAATTTAAAAATGTTAGGAATATAGTGTGCCATATGGAAATAAACACAATTAGGTCAAGAACAACTAGAAAAACATCTTATTATATTGTATGGGATAATTTACAAAATTTGTTAAAAAAATCCTAATTTCAATAGCATGGTATTTTAGTTTAATTAATTGATCTGATTGTAGTGGATGTCTTTGTAAATACTTTAGTTGTTTTGTTGAATGTTATAATCATATCTATTTTTAATTACTTGTATAAAATTGTTATGATATTTCTCTTGTATGTTAAAACAATAAAAAACTCCACCTATCAATTATACACCATCCAGTAATAGTCAAACACTCATTAAAGCAAGTTACAAATTTAAAAAAATAATCATGATACTTTTTATATATAAGAGATGCTATAAATAAATAATGCATCCTATATATGATATGAAAAACTTATAAATTTATAAATGTTAGAAGTTAGTACATATGCATTTTTTTTCATCTAAAAATGTTATGTAAGTAAATTAAAAACTTAAAACTTTTCTACATTTAAAACAGCAAAACATTAAACTCTGTTTTACTACTATCTAGTAGCCAAAGCACAAAAGTGCAGGTGGACATACATAGAAAAAATAAAGTAAAAAATGTTACCATACAACAAATAGTTCACAATCTAGCCTCTCTCATTTTTAACACTGAACTTGTACTTAAACTCTCATTAAGTTTTGGGCTTCTGTTGGCTTCCAGAATTAATTGCCAGTAGAGTGCAAGGTACTCAATTTTGTTTTCCCAAGAACCCCCCTTAAAATCAAAAGGAACTAATTCTATTACAAAGAACGTATATTTTGCATCCCCTTTCATCAGCAGTGGCCATAATATCATAATACTTTTTCTCTCAGTTCCATACTAAAAGTCAGAGAATCCTTGTGGATGAGATCATTTGTACCAACATGAATAAAAACAGATTCACACTTTTCCTTTAGAGTGTTCTAAAGCCTTTCTCACATCCACATATTTTGCTACTGGTAAGCATAACACTATTCGATGCCCGTTAACTTCTCTGCTGATGTAAGTATCAGTTACTTTAATAGCTGAATCTCCAATTAGAAGATAATCTTTTCTGGCCAGATCTGAAGAATCTTCAACATCTAATTCAGTAATATCTGCTCTATCAGCTGTTAAAAGGAATGATCTTCATCACCATTAATCTTATTAATCTCACTGTTTTCATTGCTTATTACATTTCCAAGCTTGCAATTCTCATCCAGATGGTTTGTCCGTCCACAGCTTGAGCCATATTGCCATCTTCTGTCTTTCTTCTTTTTTCATCCAGTAATATTCTACAATCCTTCCATGTTTAATTTTAATTTCGTCACCTGCCCTTGCCTCTTTTTTTTTTTTACCTTCTTCTTTGGAAGAATGATGCCTTTTTCTGTAGACTGAAGGTTTTCTTGTAGAACAAAAATATCATCTGTGTGTTACATGACAAGCAGTGCCCTTTTTTCTATGTCTTCTCTTTGCTTTATAGACATTAAGCATTTTCTTTTTCTCCCGTGTTATTTTTGTGAACTTCATCCTTTTTTCTTCTACATGCTCTGATTCCTCAAACTTCTGAATACTTGTATCCAGAATTGCAGAGCTGTTAGTGCTATTATCTTGTTCAGTAGAGGTTAAGTGATCTTTTATGACAACACAAATGTCCTTTCCTAAAAGTGTTCTATTTGCTCTTTGCCTAACATCATTTATTGCATGAGTCCAGTCATTAATGTATGTAACAACACTTTTCCAAGCTGTGCCGATTGCATAGTGCAATCATCATCAGTAAGCCTGGATTTACTACCAATTATGGTAAGCAAATCATCCAGCTTTGACATGAGGAACACAGATCACCAGTGTTATCAGGTGTTACTTTTAAATACACATAGCATTTAGCACAATGTACAAGATGCTTGTGTTTTAGTAAATCATTAATGTCACACTCATTTAAGGAATCCATTTTTATCTTCAAATGAATAAAAAATTCTTAAAGAAAAGAATAATCAAAATCAGTTACCCCAGAATTTACAGAGATTTTAAATCAATTGCTATGTGAAAAAATCATGCAAACAATATACAACTAAATATTAAATTAGAAAAAAGTCATTGCTCTGATTGTACCGGTTTTGAAAGTCATACGAAAGTTGAAATTCCTTTCCTCACTACTGCTAGCAGTTGTACCTCTTTTTAACAGAAAAGATCAATAAATTACAAACCAGCACTCTGGTAAATCTACTTGTTTACAAGATATCACTTTCTTCCTACAAATATTGAAAAACAGTAGTAAAAATAAAATATAAATCAAAAATAAATCTTCTCTTTCCAAGCAACTGCACAATCAATCATAAACCAAGACAGGATTGTTTAGATAAACTCTGTTTTGTGGTTTAAACCTGACATGTTACTATTGATAGTTCTACCTTAATTATTAGTGTTCATGAATTGTTTTTTGCAATGTGCTTTACCATGCTACAGATTGTGAGTGATATTGCACACCATCTTGAGTGGTGGGTTGTGAATATAATATAATTGCCAATAAACTCAGATTTTGAAGTACATGATGCTTCCTCTATCTGTCGATCATGCCTGATTCATCCCTGTTGATAAGATTTGTTGTTCCATAGTGTACTTACTCCTTTTAGTAATATTATTGCACCATCACTGTGGATAAACAGTCAAAAATTATGCCTGATCCATTTAGTTTTGCTTCTTTTGGTTACATCCATCTGAAGGGTCTTGCTGTCCATTTTGACATATCACTACCATGTTTTTGGCCCATTCTTTCAGTACCATAGCAAGCTAACTGTGGATTTTGATGCTTCCCAAGAATCCACTATCACCATTAGCTAAGTTTTCAATTTGTACCCTCTACATTTCTAAATCACTCCAAATGCAAACATGCTACTTTAATGTCTTTCAGGCTTGCAGCACATCCTAGCACTGAAATACTAAATGGGTGAGTCCATTATTAAACACAATGACTCCACACATGAGGATGGACAAGTGAAGAGTAATGGTTTGATACCTTGCTGGTGATAGAATCAGGAATATTACTAGAGCTATAAGTATCATACACCACCAAAAATATGAGAATGGCCTTGAAGATGCCTTTGTTGAAAATAACGATCTTAGTTGGAAATGTAGAGAGACTCTATTGAGCTTTCCTTTAATGTCTGCCTTCAGCAGGAATTATGCTTAAATTCAAAGACAAAACAACTCAAACATTGTGTGGTTATCTGATGATATTATAATGAGATCCACTGTGTATCTCCCTGGAAAAATATAATTAACAGCTAGTCTTGCTCCACTAAAGATGGCCTCTCAACCCAAGGCCTTCTCAGACTGGCTAAAATGTTTGCTACCCTCAAAGTTCCTCTTCAGGCGAGGTGCAATTGATGCACATTCCCATGTTACAAAACCTAAGTTGATAAATATCACTATGGTGCTGCTGAATGATATAATTTTAGGCAATAACATGTCTAAATACGAGGCAGTTATGTCTCTTGAGGATTTCCAATTTTGTGTAGCTACAAAAGCTGGATCTAATGTAGTGAAGGTGCACCCTCTTTATCAGGATTTATTTTTCATGCATTCAGGCCCTTTGGGAAACATGGGGAAAGTATTGATAGTTACTTAAAACCTTCTCTACTTCTAGCAAATCCCAATCAACAAACTTGGAGTTTTTTGAGCCTTATTGACTGTAAACAAATCCAGCTATCACTTCATTGCTAATTACAGATCCCCTTTCATGTCACTGCAAAATTTAAAAATACTATAGTCAAACCGGATACTATTCAACAGACTTAATAGCTCTCAAGTTTCCATCTTCAAAATGTGGAATGCTACCACTCACAATGTGGAACAAGGGACAAAATATGGAACAATTGATAATGATTTAATTAAGAAGCTGACAACATGGTTAATAACTGATGTTTAGAAATGATCACTATTTGTGTAGCCTAAGCTATGTGAGTTCACCATCTATACCATCCAGCTTCCAAAAGCTTGAGGAACCTTCCAGGTGCTCGTCCTGTCAGGAGCACAAGAATAATTTCTATAAAAGGCAGGAGAAGCACCAAAAGCTTCACAGCTTTTTTGTCACCAGTTCACTGTCCACCAGTTATTTGGCTGCAGTCTTCATGCAGGGCAGGCAAGTCCCCTTTGTAATGTAAAATGTATGTGGAATTTTGTGTTTTCTTTACAAAACATCTGTGTGTGTGTGTGTGTGTGTGTGTGTGTGTGTGTGTGTGTGTGTGTGTGTGTGTGTGTGTGTGTGAGTGTGTATGTTTAGGAAACAAAGTGATAGGGACAAACATTTTTATATTTATTAACCTGTGTATGGCTGTGCCAGTTTGCCTCATTTCTTATTTTTCCACGTTCATAGTTGGTTCATTTTGGTTTTCCTCTTATTTTTATGTTTATGTTATGCTAGGTGTTCCTACTGCTTTTGTAAACATTTTATGAGGAAAATTTTTATTTTGACTAAAAGATATTCTAGTTTTGTAGTCCACAGTGACGTGGAAAAGTTATTATACTTGTTTAGTTCTGTCATTGTAATACTTACCTCAGAACCACCAGTTCCTTCTCTTACATACTTGCTAGCATTTTGAAGACTACACTACCTGTTTACAGCTAACCTCTGGAGCAGCAATTGGTCTCCTCAGTATTACTTTCCCCAGTGCACAAAATGAAGAGAATTACTGAGGTGACCTGCTTTTGGCTCCAGTGTTGCCTAAGTTACTTACTGAGTGGCTCTGCAGTGGCCAACTGCTGCTCCTCAGATGACACATATTCTTTCCTGGGTAGTCCTGGGCTAGTATTAGCAACTGCCAAATACTAGGCAATAGCCATATCCTCTCCAGTATAAGAAGCCAAGTGCAAGCCATGGTGAGCTAACTTTGTTGATGACTGGGGAAGGGCAGGTCAAGAGCAATCCACTGGGCAGAGCAAGTATTTTCAGCTTTTGTTCCTGTGCATAAAGTGCAAAGGACAATGCTTGAAATCACCATGCTTCTTCAAATTCTTTAGGAGGTAGCTAACTGTACTTTACATCACATCAGGATGGCAAAGCGAGAAAGGAGTGAAATGCGAATGGTGGTATTACAAAACTGACTGACACGTGATATAATACTTGCTGCGAAAGGGGGGTTATTTGCCTTCATAGGAAGTCATTGTTATTGTTATATTAGTGACTAACGTGATGAACAAGAAAAGTTGACCAATTTCATGGCATAGAGGACCAAAGATTTGGACAGCATTTCTAAACAATGGACAGATTTTGGATGGTCGGACAGTGTATTTGGTAAACTGGGAACTAGTATGTTCCAAGGTATCATTACAGTAATTGGTATTATTCTTTTAGTTGTTTAATATTTTCTGTTCTAAAAGCTGCAATCACAAAGTGCTTGATTGCACATGCACATGAAAAGCCATTTGTACCTGATAATGAACTTAAGGTGAATGAAAATCAGTCCATTACAGGTGAAGAATATTATGATGCTGAACCATATTTTATCAAATTAAGAAAAATCAAAATATAATTGTGTGTATTTTATGACACTGGTAATGCCAAATAGGGGAGTTGTTGAAAAAAATGTATTTCTTATGATTATTCTTCACAAAAATGCATATTAACTTACAGTTTCTTCACAAATGCATTAAATAAAATGTTTATAAATGGTTTATGTTAAAAACAATATGTAGTATAGATGCATGATTATGCAAACCACAGGTACCTAAGTTTTACAACTGCAGTCTAATATCACGCTATAAGTGTATTAACAGATGGCCGAAGGTAAAGAAGGTGCTGAAGGGGTTAAAGGATGTTACTCTGATCAACAAAGTCTGGTTCATGTAGGGAGGAAAGAACACAATGTAAAAGAGATTTTGTTTTATGTGAGTTCTGGCCTCCCCATGCTGGGGATGAGTAGTTAAAAAGAATGTTGGGGAGATAGCTTGTACTGGTACTGAAAGACACAAGGTAGAAAAACAAGACAAGTTGCTAGGCCAGGTGACTTGTATTTTTAAAACATTATTGTTGCTAAAAAACATGTTTGCTAAGTGTTCACGTGCAGCACTAAGTGAGAAGCATGAGGGTCTGTAGTGACCCTATTTGTTAACTAATATGAAATGTCAAAATTCTGCATGCATGTTACTGATAAGAAAAAGTATATAAACTGTATGTTTTTGCTGCTTGGAGAGACTGATTTGAAAACTATGTAAAGGCAATCTCCCAGTGCTGTAATCTGTTTTGTTTGAAACTAAATGGGAAAATGTTTTGCACATCCTGAAGAGTTATTCTTGACTCAAAACTAACAGGTAAATTAGTGTTATTTATGAATATTTTGACTGCAGCATAACACTCTTAAACCTCCTCCTATTCAACTTTCTGCTACTAACTTGTGCTTTTCATTAACAACTGTAATCTGTACTGTTTGTACCATGTCAGCTATGTTTATTATTGTTATAAATGCAAGATTTTTATTGTTAATCCCAATATGTTTACTGTACCTCAAGTACCATTCTCTTTGATATATATAATTGTTTTTAGTGTATCAGTGCTTTATATGTCACTTATTATTTCACAATTTTCATAAACTTGTATACCTTTAAGGCTAAGTAGCACCTGAAAAGGGTCCTAGGGTCACTATACTCACCTGGTCAACAAATTTATAAATAAATAAATAAATGAAATCCTTTGCATTGGTTATAACTGTGATGATGTGAGGTAATGCCAGCTATGCCAAAGAGAGAGTAGGGCAGTGCATGTGTAACATATGCCAGCATAGCTAGCTGGAGTTTTGTAAAAAATTTTATATCATTTGTATACAAAACTGATTTGTAGAGATGCTTGTGTTAAAATGTATTTGTAAAGCTGCTTGTGATAAAATGTCTCAACAGTGGGTCCTGCTTGACAGAAAAGAAATATACATTTCTGTCAGACTGTACTGTTGTAACTGAGGAAATATATATATGTTAACAGAGGATAGTGAAAGGGAAGGGGTTAAGCTCAGCCAAGCTTAACATTAAGAAAAATAGTCTGAAACTGGCTGGAACTACCCAATCTGTTTATTCTCTCTCAGCTTCAGATTATACATTTTATACTATTTCAGCCTTTCTATTGCCCTAGCCTATCCTCCTTTATATCCCACTATTCTCCCAATAGATCACTGCACAGCTCTGACCAAAACTTACTACTTATCCACAAACCTAGGACTAAAATGGGCAGCAACCTATATAGCGACCATCCTACCATTGCATGGAACAAACTTCCACTTCAAATTAGATTAATAAATCAACCCAAACAATTCAAATCAACTGCCAAAGAACACTTAAAAATATGCTGGTCCTACCTCTGTACTCATCCACCATAAACCATCCCCCCACTCATAAACTGCTCACTAATTGACCAATACCCCTAACTTTAACCTCTACTGTCCTCTGTTCTAACACTTCTATCCCTCCTGACTTTGCCTATTGGTTTCTTTCAAACTTACATTTCCTACACCTCAGCTTAACTCCTCTCTCCCTAAATACCTCCACTAAATCACCTCTTGAAAGTAACTAATGTCTATATGGAAGTAATACTTAAAAACTGTATGAATATGTCTATTTCTCACATTGCCTGCATTATTAATAATTACTTATAAATATTTGAAACATGCATAATGTTGAAAATACCAGCAAAAATGCCATTGTCTCTGTAATTGTTTTTATTCCATTGTATAGTGTTCTGGAGCTTTTCTCCCTGAGCCTCTCCTGAAAAAGGGCTATTTGCAGTTCAGTTGGACTACTCCCAGTCAACAAATGTAAAATTAATAAATTAAATAAATAAATTAAATGACTTGGTTTAGGCCATAAATATTTTTTCTTACAGACCTGAATGCAGCTAGAGATGTAATGTCTGGCCTGGGATCCTGCTCTTATTGTCCTTAGTGGTGAGGTAATTGCTACCCTGGGTGCAAGAGAATGGCTGGTTAGTCTCTACAAGAAGGATGGAAGTATTGGAATTGTTTTACTATCTCCAGATACCTTAGCAAAGCTCTAGGTATGTATTGTGACACATATGTGCTAGATTCTTGTTCAGTTTCTAGTCAGGCATGTAGTGTGGTTACCACAATGTCAAGTGACCAGATATGATGTCATTCTGTAGCCAGCACTGAATTTGTATTTAGATATTAGTGAGAGATATGATAGTGACACTCAGCACTCTGTTATTGGAACTGAGGCAAGACACTCATCCACTTCATCTTGCCTTGCTTTACTAAGTAACCAAGGAATTGTAATTCTTCAGTGAGTTAAGAAAATAGTGAGATTAGCTAAAAGTATTGTTTTTCTGTATCTGTTTGAGTCTTTCTGTCAGTGTTATTTTTATATATATATATTTTTTTATTTACTGTGGATTGAAACTCTGGAATTTATTGTAAATAGATAGTCAGTAGTTTCATGTTTTCTATGTTATTATTTATTATTAAATATATCTAAACCATTCATTGTGGTTAGTCTTTTAGAAAATAGTTTAACCTTTTAGATTAACTACATTTATTTGGTGGCACTATGGGCTTCATGCTCCTGAAAGTCTTACTGCTTGGAAGCACTGCTATTTATATAGTATTAATTTTACTAAGAGCAATTGGGTACATTGGTAAGAGCCTGAAAGTAGATGGCTGGTAGCAGTGGTCTACCTTAGAGTCTGGGCAGGGAGGCATAGCTTATAAATCTGTGCCAGCTTTTCCTGTGTGTGTGCATGTGTGCATGTGTGTGCATGCTTGCATGCATTACTTGGAACAGGGACACAGAGCACTGGTTTCTGCAGAGAGAAAGGTAGCCCCAGGTCTGGAGTGTGCTCTCTGTGTGCTCTTAAGGGAAATTGTGTTTGGTGCAGAGATCTGCACCTGAAAATATTGTGTGTATCCATTTTTGTTCTAAGTGAACATTCCCCACAAGTGTCAGTGGTGAGGATTGAGGCTCCTTGATTACTGGCCCAGAAGAGAAATGTCACAATGACATCTTCCAGAATTCTTTTTTTTGTGATGCAGTTCCGCTTGAAATGGCTGAACTCCTCGTGGTCCAAGACCTCAATCAAACCCTACTCACTCTCTACCATGGAACTTGGAATGTCTTCGTCTGTTCCTGACTGATTAAAATCCCATGAATATTATCCTCTTCTTTCAACCCTTATATGTTATACATATATGTGCTTATATGTTTTTGTGTTTGTATGTGTGTATGTGTGGTACTCCTTCACTCCCCCACACCCTGCCTGGCTTCTCAGTGATACTGCTACTAACTGAATGATGGTTGCCTGTGTCTCAGTAAGGCCTCCATCCAAATGCACCACAGACTCAGGGAAAATGTGCATTTTTAGAGAACTTACCTGCTGATGTTGTATGAAACATTTTTTTATTCTTTTTTAAAGTGTATTTACTAATTTTACCAACAAAATATAGGCAATTTTCTTTTCTGTCTTGAGGCTTTGAGCTGGGTTTCCATAGCCTAGCAGTGGCAATCTAGTAACTGCATCATAAATGCATACAAAATGCATAAATAAATGAATAAGTAAATAAAGTTCTTAGTGCTCTTTTAGCATTTGTTTGACTTTGATCCACAGACCATTTTCTGTGACAAGTTAATCTACTTACTTGGTTAACAATCTTAAATACCCTAACAAACCAACAAACAGTTAATTACCAAATAATAATGCAACTAGGCAAAGGTGAAACTGAGAGAATGGCACACATGGTTGTATGATACACTTTAGTTTGTGTCTTGAGTGTTTGGAGCATAATCATTAAATCAGAAGCACCTCTCAACTGAACCTGATTTTGTTTCATATTTTTACCCTGTTCCTCATAAAATGTTTGATGTTCTGCTAAATCTGTGACTATTATTATTAGTAAGTTCATGCCTCTAGGCTGTTCAAATTTTGGCAGAATGTCCACATTGTTGTTTCATACATTTGGTCTGCTGCTTAGAAAATATATAATTTTCTGGCAAATCACTAAGGACTGAACTCATTAAATAATGGCAGACTTTTAACTTCCAGGCTTCATTTTATTCAGAAAAACATGTGCTAATGCAAGACCTGATATTCCATCAACTTTATAAATTTGTAAAAGCAATATTTAAAAATGGTTCCCTTTTTTTTTGGTCTTTTCCACCCATTCTAATTTTCTTTGTCCAATATTCTTGCACTAAGAGGTTAAGAGATATGAGTTAGTCAATAACTCCATTCAACAAAGTTTCATACTCCTTACTGTTTTAGAAAATGCTTGTTAATGCAAAGCATGCAGTTCTATTAACTTTTTAAGTGACTTACAATAATACTTAAAATTGTCTCTGATTTTAGATCTTTGTCCATATATCTTGAGCAAACGAGTTGAGAAGTATGCTCCACAGTGCTACACTGGAGACTACTGTACTATCTATCTGATTTACTTTCATTGCTAACTGCTGTGCTGATACTGCTTTACAGTTGTTGCACTTAAGCAGTTTGTTTATACTATCTGTAATGATTCCACTCTCCTCAACTCTGCTCCATTGGATTAAACTGTCTGCTGCTTATTGCTATGACTAATTAGACAGAGACCAAATTAGCCTACCGCATAAAGCTGTTGGTTTTACCCTGGGCAGCTTGTTACTGATTACCTTATTGTTCTTACATATTTCTGCCACATCTCTTTTTTTTTTTTTTTGTACTTGTGAATACTACAGTAGTCACATTTCACGTTCTTGCATCCTTTAGACTTGTCTCAACTATTATCCTCCTCTGTCTTATACCAAGGACAAGTTACTAATCCATCCAGTTTTCCCATACCCCTTCATCCGCACTGGCCATTATGAAATTTCAGTCAGCTTCTGCCCCTACTTTATCCAGCCTGATAGCACTAGTTGTAGCAAATGACTCATGCTTACAAAAAACTCTTTATTGTTACATCACACTGATTCAGTATGTGAGACAGGTATAAGTGTTTACTGAACTTGGAGGCTACCTTCTCAATTCAGAACACATTTGGTAAACACCACACACACACACACACACACACACACACACACACACACACCAGTGACCACCTCTAGTAAATGAACTTATGCTGAGATTAATATAAGAACACTGCCTAAGCCTCCCAGGCTAAAGAGTGAGAATCTCAGCCATTGTTTCCCGTAGTACACATCCACTTTCACACTGCAGATGCACAGTCAGTACATGCACCTGTAAGAGTTGCAAGTGTGCACATTCCAAGCTTTTAACTCCCTGCCTTTTTTAATTTCTCCAAGTCTTTTGGGTTTCTAATACCATGACAGGAATGGACCCTATTCCTAAGTTAAAATACGATTAAAGTTCATGAAATTAGTATTGTTTCACTCTTTGATGTCAACCAAAAGTGCTCTTCCCAGAATCCACAATGTGCCCAGTAATGACTCCTACTGCAATTCATACAGTGTTACATGAATTGGTTACATATCTAAATACAATTGGAAATTCTTTTTTATAAGACCTATTGCTCCTACTACTATTGGAACTGTCTGGGTAGCTTTCTTCCACATGGGTCTCATTTTTGCCTGCAGACCCAAATATTTTATGACTTTGTGTCTCTCTGTACATAAGACACTGTAGTCACTAGGTGTGGTGATTTCATTGATCAACTCTCACTGAAACTGTATTTATGGACTGTAATGTTTTAGTAATAAGTGGTTCTAATGTCACCCATTCAGATACAATCCATTGTAGGCTAGGTAAGACTAGGTTGACCATTAGCTCTCTTTCCAAGGTCAGCCAAGATCCCACTATCCTCACAAATCTGATTATGATCTGATAATGGTCCACATGGGGGGAGGGGTGATGGATGACCTTAAGTACTCCACCTATACATGCACAAAGACATGACTGAGCTTCCTATACATGTGTCCAAGGCAAGAAAAAAGATGGTTTTGAGTGGTATTATGCCATGACCTAGACTGATTATAAAATTCAGATAAGAGATACCCAGCTTTAATAATCAGCTATGTAGCTGGTGTCATTCAGGGCGGTTACATTATTTGTCAGCTTGGGGATAGATTGCTGGCAAGCTGCTTTGCCAGGAATGGTCTTCACCTCTTTTATCACATTCAAGACAAAAGCCTTTGCTGACCCCTTAGTGCCTTTTTAGGCAGAGTCATTTGCTGGACATTACAATTTAGTAAATTTTAAACAGGGACACATTAAAGTGTCTCTCTTCAGTGCCAAGAGTCTTAACAAAAAATGCCTGAATTGAGGCTCTTCGGCAACTTGAACACATACATATATGAGTGGTCACAGAGATGTGGTTTCAAAACAATGATACCCTCCTTCTATTCTTGGATTTAGTGCCTATCATGTTTTCAGGCCTTCTGACAATCATAAGGGAGAGTCAGCATTTGTCAAGGACATCATCACCTTACAACAAATTCATCTGTACACCAAATTTGAACTTCTAGACATCCAAATGACCCTAAACAAGATTAATTGCCACTTCATAGCTGGTTATAGAACCCCTTTATGTCCATTTCTGAGCATGATAGCTAAGGTAACAGTTTAACTAAAATTCCAACTAAACCTAACACCTTTCTTCTGGGGGACTTCAACTTTCCATCAATGAACTGGTTGACTTATACTGCTGGTAGTCAGAGCACTCAAAGCTTCCTGACATTACATTTGCTAATTTCTTTGTACACATACTTAATCATCTTACTAGGGGTCCCAATGCCTTTCATCTTGTTCACAGAAATATGGACATTTCTTGCATACCTCTGTATGTATATACTTACCCTGTTAAATCAGACCATAAATTGATGACTTTTTCCTTTAAAATTGGTGGTACTTCTCCTGCAAATAAATATGTTTACTGCCTTCTTTAAATAATACCTTCGATCATTTACTTGATGATTCAAAAACATTCTGCTGTAAACTTCTGATAAATCCTTATGATGAGTGGCGGGTAGCTAAGTGGTTGTCTGACAGAAACTTCAGGTGATATTTCCTGGCCTATAGCCATCAATGGTTGCAGATAATTGTAAACTGGCTGTTTTTATTCAATGCTCTACTGATTCACAACTATTCAGTCTGGGTTAGATCATGTTAACAACTGGTACAAGAATAATGCTTTTACATTAATTGTGAATAAATGTAAAGGAGTTCATTTTATTAAACAAAGCATTTCCCCATACCATATGAGTGATAAGTCCCACAGTCAGACATTGTCATACAGGAGTTAGGCACTCTTTGTTGATAACCCATTATGTTTTGAACATCACCTTTCCAGGGTAGCTAAGAAAGCTTTCTACCTGGCTTGTCTAATTCTCATAGACATTTCCTCTAGATCCAAATAAGTCTTAATTGCCATTTACTTTTAACTTGTCAGACTCATTATTAAATATAATGTCCTTTTTGGCATGTATTTGTGTAAACATATCACTCACTTTTAGATACCTCAGATAATTATTACTAAAAAGATCATTGGCTTTAAAAATCTTAGTTATCAAGACAGACTTGGTCACCCTATCACTGTAATCAGTCTCTTTTACACTCCTTCATGCGGATCTGTCTCTAGCATTTCAAGTCATGAAAAGTCCAACCCTCTTTGACGTCCTAGTCCCTTTACTGAAAAAAATGTGTTCTCAAATACCTTGTTAAAGGAACTAAACCTTCACTGCCAGGTAAGTAAAATGTTTGGGTATGATAGGTTCATATCCCAAACCATCCCTTACTTCTGGAACAAGCTTCCACTAAACGTTAAACAGAGTAGCACCATTCCTGCTTTCAAAGTAAACCCAAATAACTGGCTGGGAAGACTAAATTTCTTTTCCTGTCCATCTTGTGCTGCCTTCTTTAAAGCTACAGAAAACCTTTGAATATGGGTTATTTGTTAGGCTTATAGCGAACTGAAAACTAATTATTGTAGAACTTCCTTAGGAACCTTTGATTATAACCAATCTAGGTCAGTAGCAAAAGCCGAAACAATTTAAGGTCGTCACCTCTCTGAATGCCCAGAGCGGCATATTTCTTACTGAAACATGACATTTTAAAGAACAAACCTCAGCCTCAAACAATATAAGAAACGTGTTGTAATGAACAAACCACACCCTCAAACAACACAAGAGGCATGTTTAAATTCACAGGTTTGTCAAAATTCAATGCCCCTCCAAGCCCAGAAAACACAGCAACCTACGTTGAATTGCTCTCATTAACTCTGTACATCTATGTCAATGACTGCATAGAGGCTGCTGTACTTACCAAAATTAAGCCCAGGACTACCCCAGAATCAAACTGCCCTTGTGGCATCACAAATTAAACAAAATATACAACAAAAGGAAAAAATATGGCAAAAGTCAGGAAGGGTAATTCCATAAAGATAAAAATTCTCTCATCAAACTAACTAGACAACTAAGAGGGTTAATTAGGTCAAGTGAAGCTAACTTTGAGGTTAAGATAGCCTCCCAGGTGGAAAAAAAACAATGCCTTAAACAGCTATGTCAGAAACCTCAAGGGCAGCACACAGGAATGTGCTTAACTGGTGGTTAATGGTGCCACATTTATCAAACGTGTTACTGGACAACTTTAACCCCATCTCACTGCCAACTATCCCCCAAGAATACCCTCAAAAAAACCCCTCCAGCTATAACTAAGGAGCATGTACTGGCTCCACTAAAGCCAATATCATGACTTCAATAGGCCCCAATAACATCCTAGGATGCCTTCTGAACAGTCTAAAATATGACTTATCAGGACCCTTGGAGTCATTATTGAACTAAAAAGTGACTTTGTGCCACGTGAATGGAGGACTGCAAAAGTTGTCCTCCTCCACACCAGAGGACCTTCAGCGGATCCTGGAAACTTCAGACCTGTTAGTCTGGCTAGTCTTTGCAAAGCCACTGAAAGAATTATCATGGAAATTATCAACAAGAACATAGAACATAAGAGACCTCCAAACACTTGATTCATCCTAGGTTTGGCTTTCTCAAAGGAAGGTCATGCTTACTGAATCTGGAAGACTTCTTTTAAAAGGTCACTAAGGCAATGGCTGAGGGGAAAAGGGTTCATACCCCCTACCTAGATCTGGATAAAACATTCAGTACAATATCTCATATAGACATGTTCAAGAAACCTATGGAAGTAGGATAAACACCTTTATAATACACTGTATATCTACCTGACTCACTGATAGAACCAAGGAGGTTAGAATCTATGAGGCCACCTCCACAAAGAGGCAAGTCACCAGTGGAGTCCCCCAGGGCTCTGTGCTACCCCCACCCCTCTTTGGCATTTAATTCTTGGATGTCAAAGCCAATGCCAAAGTCCTCTGGCTAACCAAGTTCTCAAATGATTGCAAACTGGGAGCAGTTGTCAAATCCCGCCAAGATGAAAATACCCTTCAGGAAGGTCTGACGCAGACAAATGCTTGCCGCCAAAGCCATGGTCTAAAACTCAATACCAAGAAATACATTAGAGTACCTTTTGTGAAGTCTGCCACTCCAGGTAACTATGTCATCAATAAAACACCCCTAAAGTTGATTCACTAGTCAGGGATCTAGGAAGTCATGTAGACAGTAACCTGGCCTTCCAACAACATGTGTCCAAGATATTAAAAAATCCTTCTATGTTGCTCAACATATAAGCAAGGGAATTGCCTCCAGGTCCAGAGAGGTTATTATGCCACTATACTCGGCCCTCATCAGACACATCACAGAGTTTAATGCCCACTTTGCTAGGACCCGACCAGACACATGCAGCAAGTGGAATGTCCACTATGGTTGCTTACAGAAATAATACAGACAATAAACAGAATATCCTATGCTGATTGCCTCAGTCCCCTGTCTCTTTGCTTAGTATCATACATACTTCTGAGAGGTGATCTTTGCCTGGCATTCAAGACATCCCTGGGCCCTGTTTTGGTGAACTTTTTGCACATCCACAAAACAAACAGGATCAGAACTACTAGATTAAAATACTTACATTTTTCTTGTGACATAAATAAGGCATGTTGGAGAGATAGATATGTTTCACAGAGAATTCCCATTCTATGGTGCAAGTTCCCTATCAATGTGAAGGAGAGTTTCTCCCAATCCCTATGTAACCTCAACTTGGACCAATGGATGAGTAATCAGAAATTCACACTTGGTCTGGCACCTATGTCTCTGATGGACAAAGGTAGTCAGTAAATCACTCCCTATACAATTCAAATTTGTGGGTCACATTTTGGTTGCACAGCTAGGATTATAAGAGCCCTAGTGGTCGTTAGCCTAGTATACCCCTATGAACCTATGAGTTACCATGATGCAGTCTCAGTTGTAGTGTTCCTGTTGTTTGTTTTATTCTATATCATATACAGATAATTTAGATATAGCATCATAGTTCAGTGCAATATATAGCAGAAAACTAGAAAATATTATTCTGTTAAATATCAGCATATTTGCAATTTCTAATACTGTTTCATAGGAACACACCTGCCTAACTGTCGACTATCCAGTGAAAAGAGGGACAGGAAAGAGCAGCAGTTGTGCTGCATAGCCTTATTGAGTTGTCTTCATTCTTATAATGATCACAGGAGAACCATACTTAACAGATCCAGACTAATGCTTATCACTGCATCTACAGTGTGAACTGTGAAACAATCAAGAGAGCACTGAATCAGTCATATGGCAGGCAGTAATCCCACTGTCTGTCCATGGAATTTGGTTAAATGAGGTTTGGCAACAAACTAAGTTGTCCAGGGACATCTTCAAGAGGGGTTAGATTGGTATTAGTAGGAGTTAAATGGGCTAGGGAGATGAAAGGGTTAAATGGAGGGAGGAATGATTTGGAGGAAATGAGGTAAGGGTGGGGAGGAGCTTAGGGGGTTTAGACAAGTGCAGCTGGGCAAGTAATCACATTTTGGCATGAACTTGCTAAAGGCTGGGTATGCCCATGATGACCTGAAGATATGTTAGGGTAAGGTAGGCCTCTGGGTACTGGTTGGTGGCAGGTGGTCTGTAGATATGTATTTCTGTATTTATTTCTCTTAGGGGTAGGCTGAAGAGTAGGGAATGGTCGGTAAGTTTTGTTGTATTATTCGGATTTAGGGCAGTGCTCATGATTACTCTATGGATTACCTTATATTGTAATCTACATTTGGTTTTGGAATAACTGAATGCCAATAAATAAAATGTGTTTAAAATAGTGGTGACTGGCAGGTGAGAGGAGATGTGCCATGCGTGATTGTGCTGGAGTTTTAAGAACAGCGGTAATAGGACAGGTGGCTAACAGCGGGGGAGACTGCTGAGGAGGTCGGTGGATTGGCCGGTCGAGGAGAGCTTTAACTTGTTATTTTTTTTTTTTCTTCAAACTGATGGTTCATTGGTGGAGTATGGGCCTTGAGATTGGCTAAGAAAGGACATATTCTGGATGACAAGGAGGTTATGGGTTGTGAGTAGTTGAGTTTGTAGCCCAGTTATGATGGCGGTGTCAGTTTGCAGGCTTAGCTGTAGCCGTTGGTGATGGTCACACAGGCCTGGTGTTTCCCCTCAGATGTTTGAGTTGCATTCTTTCTTGAACCATGGTGGTTAATTGGTGTGAACTTGCTGGATAGCAGGTTTAAGTCCAAGAGGACCTGTAAGTACACTGGAGGGAGTTTAGGCATTTCATGCTGGTAGGGCTGGATTTAAGGGGGAGCCCGCTTGGCGGCAGTAGTTGATGCAGCTTGGGCCAGAGCATATTTCTAATGGGTGCATGTTTTTGCTAAAAGTCCAGAATTTCACTTTGGACCATGTGTTGCCTCATTCTTTTAAGCTGTTTTCATTGAATGGTGGTTTCCGCACGTCGCAATAAAAAAAAAATGGGGCCAGTTCGATAGTGGTGCCGTGTAAGAAGTTAGTGGTACTGTGGATTTCGCTGCTGTTGGTTGTAGTAACTGGTTTCCGAGTGGTAGTTCAGTCACAGGAGTACTTCAGGAGTTAGCTGCAGATGGCTTAGTTGCTCTATTGGTGTCCCTCACAATGGGGTGCTTTTACAGGATGATGGTGAGGCTTGGTGATGCGACTTTAAGCCAGTGCTTGAGTTGTGTGAGTTTTGTGCTGCAATTCTTCATGAACTTGTAGTTTTCTGGCATCAGTGGTATGGTTGGAGGAGATATCTGCCCATTGAGATACATTCCCATTGACCTGAGGAGAAAAAGAAAAAAAAATGTAGTGTTTTTCTTTCTCAATTATCACTTTATAGGAATTTGATGCTTTCCTACACTTTGATGCTGAAATATACCTAGTGCTGGCAATATTTTACTTGCATATTATTTCTAATAAGATAATGCCAACTATAGTCAAAAACTGGAAAAGGAAAACACATTTACTTTATCTCAGTGCTTGCCATAGGATTAATAGCCTTGTAGAACTAAAAGTAGTTATAAAAACATATGTTGATACAGGGGGGTGAACTTGTTTGTTTGTTGCCTTTGGTGGACCGGTGGGTCTCAGATTGGGTTGTTTCATGGGAGGTTCTATTACGCATGCGTGCATGATTTTGGCTGTGACAGGGGAATGTTGGGGGGTGAGGTCGATCTGGCTTATGGTTGCTGGATGGTTCGGGCTCAGGTTCTGTGGGTTGGCTGTTCATGGGTCTTCAAAAAAAAAAATAAATAAATAAAATAATAAGTTAAATTAATAACATGGATAAATAGAGGCCAGTGGCTTGGCTCTTCCCTGGTTCTCTTTTCTTCTCGGAACTTGCTGTTTCTCTTTGAGGTTGTTTGATTCTCTGGCTAGTCATGGGGATGATCCGAGGAGTGAGTTGGTGAGTGGTGGCATGTATTGAGTGGGGTGCAGGCCCAGTTTAGCTGTAAGTTTTAGTGTAATGCAGTCATGCTTCTCAATGGTGCAGATTTTGCGGTGCATCTAGATTTTGCCCAGATTGTTGGTTCATTTTGGAGAATTGTGGTTGTGGACTATTTACAGGTTTTACATATCGTTATACATATTTGCTGCATATGAACCACATGGGGTCTGGCACCTGAACATAATGCTGATTGTTTAGTCTGGCTCATGATGCAGTGTGTGTGTTAGTTTCATAATTGCTATCCTGCAGTCAAGTTAAGCTTATGTAACATTTCATGCTGGTCATTGACAGTGCAGGGCAGGAGACTTGATTCATGTTTCCTTGTTCTAGCCATTACTTTCAGTAGGGGAAGGTCTAGGGAGCTGTGACATTACAGCATGGGGGGGTTTTAGGACAGTCGTGGTGATGTCAGTTTGGCGAAGGAACTGGCCAGACAATGTCCTGTATTCATTGGTGTTGATGACTTCAATGAATGGGAGTCTGCGGCATTCTTACCAGTCCTTAGGTCTGCAAAATGTGTTCTGATTAATAGATTGCAGTAGTTGGGGTTGAACACAGGAAGGACAGCTCTATTAAAATAATGCAGCTAATTCACAGCGGCTGTAGGTGAATGATAACGATGAGATATTGGGGCAGTGTTACTTACCTGGTGGGTAAATAATGCAGCTAATTCACAGCGGCTGTAGGTGAATGATAACGATGAGATATTGGGGCAGTGTTAGTTACCTGGTGGGTAAATAATGCAGCTAATTCACAGTGGCTGTAGGTGAATGATAACGATGAGATATCGGGGCAGTGTTACTTACCTGGTGGGTAAATAATGCAGCTAATTCACAGCGGCTGTAGGTGAATGATAACGATGAGATATTGGGGCAGTGTTAGTTACCTGGTGGGTAAATAATGCAGCTAATTCACAGTGGCTGTAGGTGAATGATAACGATGAGATATTGGGGCAGTGTTAGTTACCTGATGGGTAAATTTGGGACGAGATGGTTGTGGAAGTGACATTGACCCCAACTCCAACATTGAGGGGGTTGAAGGCGGTTGGATGGTTACACGGGTGGACTATTCATAAGGTAGGCGGAGCAAGGCTGGGCTTGGGTAGTGAAGCACTAACGATCATGCGGGGAGGTGTATGGTGCACTTGTGTAAGCAAATTGGAATGCTATACTGTTGCTAATTTGTGTTGCAGTTTGACTGATCAAATCTTCTTGGAGGGGAATCAGTTTGTTACCAGGGGGGTTGAGCATATGATTGGTAGATCCAGAATCGTGTGGGAGATTGGTACCTATAAGCTTTGCATTTTCATGACAGCATGGTGCTTAATTTGTTTTCTTTTGCAGATGGAAGTACAGAATTTCCAGCAGAGATGGTGAAGGATACAGCTTGTATCAGCCAGTGGGCCTAAAAGGGAGTGGATTATACAGATGTTGCTGCTGTTGGAGCTTCTGGATACTGGCATTGGAAAGCAGTGAGGCTACAGGTAATGACACAATTCCTGGTGCTCATTTAGGCAATCAAGTGTGTATGGCTTGAGAATAATGTGGCATCAGGTATGCTTGAGGTAAATTAGGGGCATGGTGTAACAGGTGTTTAGTTAGCATTAAGGGGAAGTTTGGGGTAGAACTTGGGTAGGACAGAATTAACGGTTGAGTTGGTTTCATGATTGACGGATAATGAGGTTCCAGTAATTTTAATATGGTAAGTATGCACTTGGGCATGTTGCATTTGGGTGGAGTTTTGGGGAGCATTTACAGTTATCTATTCCAGTTACTGGGTTGATAGAGGGTCCATGACCGGATCTGGTGATAGAAATTTGATACAGTTCATAGGGCATTGTAGCTAATGGTGATGTTGCATTCTAGGTTAAGGTTTTAGATGGAGTACCACAATTACTTCTTTTATATTTGAGGGAATTTTGTAGGTCAGGTTGTTGGAAGCAGGGCAGGTAGGAGGGTGCTTTTGGTGTATTGTGGGAACAGGGTGCTTTGTTTTCATGGCTGATACAGGGTTTATGTTAGGCATATTTAGGAAGTTTTTTTTTTTTGTTTCTTCTCTCTCCCTCTCTCTAGAAATTGGTTATGTGCTATTCCTTTCTGTTGTGACTAGGGTTTTAGCCAAGGGGGGCTTAGGAGTTACTGATTTGGGGGATATTTAAGGTTATGCAGGTATTAAATGTTTAGGTTATGCAGGTGTTAGATGCTTCTAGCAGTCAGCACCTTAATCAGGAGCATAGAATTATACTATTGTCAATTTGATTGGTTTTCAGTGGTTTGTTGGGTCAACTTGGATTGAGTGGGTAGAGGGAGAGGCATTGGATACTGTAAGATGTTTTTTTTGCGATGCTTGGGCTGCAGATTTGAGTTCAAGGTGTTGTAGTTTCTGTGCTATTTATGGCTTTAGATATGTTATGGCTATAGCTGGTCATGTTTGGGTGCTCAGTGAAGGTGAAGGGTTTTGGGTGATGCGCTTGCATAGGATTGTTGGAGGGATGGATGGATGGCTCTTGGAAGATTATTATATAAGGCTGCTGTTAAGGGGTAGTTGTTTAAATGTCATGATGGTCAAACCATTTTATGTTTATAATGCATAGTGGTGTGGTGTTAGGATTGTTATTGCTCTGACATTAAAGGGATTTCATTTGGTTATTACATTTCTTTGGGTGGAAAAGTGGGGATGCAATGTGGCATGAAGGTAGCCAGCTGCTTATGCATAGTCTTGTGGTGGGTGGCAGGCTTAAGGTTTGGTTGTCCACTTGGCTGGCAATGCCTTTTTAATCTTTCCAAGGCTTCCATTAGTCGTGAGGTTTGGATTATTTAGTCATGTGTAGTGGTTATGCAGGGCTATGAATTTATGGTTTGTTACACTAGCATATGAAAGGAGTCAGTGGTTTGTTCTCAGTTGTGTGGGTAGCTGGCTATTGCATATCTAAAGATGTTGGAGGCACAGAATTTGAGGCTGTGACAATAAATGAGTCTGCATTCCCCAATAGCTGAGGGAAGTGGGTTGCGCAGGTGATGCATGCTGCAGGAGGTGTTTGTGAATTTGGAAGGTGGAAGCAGTCGGGGTCTGAAGGAGGGAGTTTGGAAGGTGATTGATTTGACAGGATGGATTTTACTGTTCTGACTGTATCAGTTGCAGAAGACATTCTAGTCACTAGAGAGGTATAATGGGGCCACAGAGCGTGGTTAGAAGTGAACCATAGTTAGTGGCTGCTCAGAGTGGATGTTTTGGTAGTACATTGGGGTCATGGGTAATCCTACTAATTTTAGTTTCATTAAGGCACACTTTAATTTCATTAAGGTGCATTTCAGCGCTGTTATGTTAAGGCATGAGGTTGTTGACAATGATCTATTGTAATTTACAGGTGATGGGTACACCCCGAATGATGTTTTGCTTAATCTTTCCCTTTAGGCAGGTAGTTGGTGAATTAGTTTGGGTTGAAGGGAAGGGGAACAGCCTTGCAGGCTGGTTGGCAGAGAAGAGGGACAAGCTTGCCTTCTTCTGTTCCCCCTGTGGTGTCTGGATGTTCATTTCAAGGAATTGGGGGAAAGGAAGATGAGCAGCTGGAGGAAGCTTGCTGGGTAGGTAAGCAAGCGGCGGTAAGGACGCTGCTTTAGTTGGAAGGTAATTCAATTAATGGTGTATGAAGTGAGATGGGACGCTGCTTCATATGAGTAAGGTCATGCCATTCTGATTTATTTGGCTGGATGGGCAATTCAATAAATGGGATATGAAGTGAGTCTGGGACGCTGCTTCATAAGTAAAGTAAGCAGAGGCATGGACACTGCTTACTGGTCAGGATGAGTAGGTACGCTGTCCTGATCAACATTACAAGAATGTTTATGCTGTGTTTAGAATCAACTATACTATGTCCGATTGTAATTAATACATTTTGGTGACCAAAGCTGGAAGTTTAATAAAGATCATCAAATGTCATTCAGTTTAATGCGTTTATTGAAGGGGACCTGGACAGTTAATATTAACTAATGATATATTTGCATAAAAGCTTAGTTGCTGACTCATAATATGGTGATGTAGAATGAAAGGAACTGAAGCAACAGTTTTTATCAGCAGTACAAAAACCTCACAGGTTCTGAAGACTCAAACAAAAAGAAACTCTACATTTCCTTTAATCTGGTGTAGAAGTGGTTAAACTGAAACATGCTGCTTCATAATGAGTGTGCAGACATAATTAAGAAATTCCATCACTAAGCAATGGGAAAGTCAGGAATCTACTAGACTGATCGATGTAAGAAAATATGTTGTGAAAAGCGGTGATATTTTTAACTGAAAAAACATTTAAAACAACAAACCACATTACAGCTATGTCAGAAAAGCTGTCTCAAATTCAAAATAATATAAATGAATGCTACAAAAGTGTAATACCTGAAGATAGCCTTAACAATCTGTAAAACTGGCTAAACTACAGATTCACAGTTTATATTTTATGTATGTCTACAAAGTTGTGGTGAAAATAAGAAAATAGAATTATTGTATAGTGGGGCCTTTGAGTCAGGGCTGAATTTTTTATTTTTTCGGGGTGTACAATATTCAGTCTAATGCAGGTGTTTTAATTGTTTTTGTGTCTTTCATTAATGATGTACATGTGGTAAGTACTAGTTACATTTTTTTCAGAAATGACCCAAGCTAGAACATCTGGCAGTGTGAGGTTATATTAACTAAGATACTTGCAAGCTGAGTAACACAGTGGATATGATAAAACTGCATGAGTAAAGAAGACTTTATACAAATAAGTATACAACCTTTTATTAAAGTCTTAAGCAAAAGAACAGCAAAGTGCTTTTAACACAGCTGACAGTAGCACTTGTTATATCAGTCAGCTTCAGTGCTTATTAATGCTTTAAGTGTAGTGCATCAAGCACCATCATTTCTCTCCAAATTCAGAAAAAAGACAACTTGATATGCACTCGTCTGATAAATGAAAGGTGCTTAGCCATACTTTAAGTGCTGTTAAGGTCTAGCCATAGACTAGAGCATAACAGTGGTTGCCATTAAATAGCATCTGAAGTATTTTTACAGCTTTAAAAATGTTATACACTTCAATCTCACAAAATACAAATGTTGGCAAATGTTCCTAATGGCTTTTAAAGCTGTTCATTCATCAGAAGAGCACTTTACTGATACCCAGAGAGTAGCCAAAAGCTGAGTGATGTTCATTCTTTCAAACATGTAGAACACTTGGTACTCCTGCACATTTCTGTTCTGCAACTAATGGTACATCAGAGCAGCCCAGGCTCTATTCACGGCAAAGAATTACCATTGGGTCTTTTCAGTTACAGCTCAGTTTTTAATGTTCTCATTATGAGTATCAAGAATCCCCTGTGGATCTTAACTCTGCTTATCTCTCGAAGTGAATTTACTGACATCCATGTTGAGACCATATAACTATTTAGTTACGAATGGAGACCCTATTAGAATCCTCTATGTTATTTAACAAACTAAACTACTTTTTATGCAACTGTCTAAGAGAGAGAGAGAGAGAGGGAAAAAAAGAGAGTGAGAAACATACCACTCAATCTCTTAGAGCAAGAAATCTGGTCAAAGCCATAAATAAAAGTGGGACAAAGGCCCAGAAATTGGAACAGTTTTTAATTATTGCTCTTACAAACTTAGAAAGTTGATACAATCACAGGTTTAGCATTAGCATGAATTTTCTGAAGGGAATAAAGTATGAAACTCAAATGTCTGTCATTATTTTCTAACTTCATTCTTTAATGATTTGCCAGTAAAATTGACAGAAACCCACAATTTTATGAAAAACAGACCAAAAATTTGAGGCAAAAATCTGGACAATCTTCAAAAATCTGTACAGTTGAGAGGTGTGTGAGACATATAAACATTTCAATTCAAAAAATGTCAGAAAAGTTCCTTTCATTGCTTTTAATTGTCATACTGTAATCTGAAAAGAGGTGAAGGAGTTAATCCATTCTGAACTCTCTCATGGATCCCTTCATATCGATTTTCTGAGCAGAAAGAAAACTTCTAATTTTACCATAACTTCTGTGTAACAGTTAACAAAGCTCTTTGTATTTCCTTTCGAGCAGTCATAGATAATCTTGCGAATCAAAATGGATAGATTTACATGTGTTGTGCGTTTTCGTTCTTTCAGCGATACTTAAAAGAAGCCTGTAATATAAATTGAAATTTGTTGTGGTAAGCTGTTCATGTATGGGCCAAGGTTGTGTCTGAGATGTGCCATGAGAATTTGTAGTAATCCAGGTATAGCAGGATGGCTCCTTCCTCCCAAGACAAGACTGTTATGCCTAGAGGTTTAGTTATAATTTAGCAACTTCTTTGTCCTCATGATAAGAGAAAGAAGAACAAAGTTACTGGCATACTGGTAAACATTAAAACTGCTGAATCACCCCAGTCTGTTGTTCTAGTTGTTATTATTGATTTATTAATAACCATAACAGTCTGGTTTTGCCTAGTACTGAGTGATATGGATTTGGGTTTGAAGGCATTCTTGGACTGCACATCTGTCTGGAGCTGTAAGCAAACACTGGAAAGAGCATTTATGATTTAAAAAATGATGTGCCCTAGTATAATAATCTTTCACTTGGTAGTGTCCTCAGCATGTATAAACATGTTAGGAGGAACGCTGCTTAGAATCAGCATATTAGTAAATAAGAGAAGTAGCCATGTTATATTCATGATGTGATGGATTTTATCCCTGATAACTCACCATGCATGAAGCAGCTAACGTAAGGTTACAGGCAATTCTGCACGTTAGTCTCTTTTTTTTAGCCACTGAGGAAGTGAAAACACTCATTTTTTGACTTTTTCATGTCTAGAGTTTTTAGTATTTTCTTTTCATACTTTAGCATTTCTATGTGTAAATCACTCAAGTATAATTACAGAACTGTGGAAACGAACTATTAAGGTTAGAATAAAAAAGGTATTGCTACCTAGTTTTACTAATTGTTCTCACCATTTTCAAACTAGATGGATTACTATCTGCTATTTCAAAGCCTGATACACTGTGGTGCACTTTCTAGCGTTTAAAGCCTACCTCAACCCAAGTAAACAACTGATATTGTTAGTGTCTGATGCTGGGATATTTGTCTTTTACAGGAATAAAATCATTCCTGCATTTGCTTTTTAGCCTTTTACAGGAGTACAGTCATTCCTGCAATGTCTCTCTGATTAGTTTCCACTTTTGAATGACACATTTTACTACATTCATTCTGCACTGGTTATTTCTCATTGTACTTCATCTTTTAACTGACCCATGCATCTGACTTTCTCACTTCCAGCTGTTTGTGTCACATTCACTGCAGTTCCTGTATTGTGCACAGCATGACTGCCATCTGTCTTTTGTGTTATAGCCTGACTCT
>NC_056743.1:154310417-154319183 GCF_019279795.1 Protopterus annectens | reverse complement strand
GAAGCTGCTAGTTTAAAATATGTACTTAAACATATATGAAGTGCTAGTTTAAAAGCAAATAGTATGTAATGCATTTTATTCTATTTTACAATATGGCAGTAAGAATGATCTTACATGTAATTGCTTGAATCTTTGGAGCTGCAGTGTGATTGAACTCTGACCCTGGCAGTAGCCAGCTCAGCGAGCTTATGTTTTTCACTAATGATTATCTGCTGGGTCAGGAAAATGAATGTATAAGGCATTGAATCTTTTCTTCCTTCCTCTGAGATAGTTGGCCTTGTGAATATTATCAGCACAGCTGCTAAAAGTAATGTTGCGAAAAGAACAAAGAAGCGTATTAAGACCTGAACTGACTATTGTATTCGAGCAGGACTGAAACCTTGAAAGAATAACATTTACAGAAAGACATTATAACTGACCAGGTGCTTTGCAAGGCTGTATTATTCTCATGGGAAAACTTTTAAAAAGTATAACCTCAGCACTTTCTTATGAATAGAATATTGTAGACTATAGTGATGTAGGTGCCCTGTGACTGACCACGTCAGTAAGGTGGGCACATCTTGAATGTCTAGAGTATAAAATGAAGATTATTTCCTGTATCATGTTAGACAAAATTCTATACTTGTATTGTATGGTCTTTTGCCTCCTGGTGTACACTAGTAAACTTTTGCATCTGAATCTCCTGTGTGTTGACTGTCATTTTAAAAAGCCTAATGATTTTACAGTCTGATTTTTAATAATTTATCTGACAGTTTGGTCCTTCGAGCCGGATTTCCCTTGGTAAGCTACAGGTCAGAGTGTATGGGTGGTAATAAATCTGCACAGGAGAAGTTGCCAAAATGGTTCTTCTTGAGTGAAAAGACCTCCGATTGAATTGTTGTGTGTAAAGAGGCTGTCCGCTTTCTGATCTGTGGCCAAAGAGCGGAATCTGAACACTTTCATCACCAGGAGGCTCAGGTAGGAAGGTTTTTGCCTTTTTTCTGTTTTAGATCAGGGACTAGGTTACAGTAAATATTATTGTCATAGATCTGTTGTACAGATCAGGGACATAATTGTCATAGATTTGTTGTACAGATCAGGGACATAAGAAATTACTGTATATTTTGTCATAGATCAGGGAAACAGAATAAGATAGGCAGTTATTCTAGATAAACTGTGTAAGGAACCAAGATACCACATGGTAAGAAAAGGGTTACGTAACATTTTCTTTGACATGGGTAATCAGTGCACTAAAACCTTGCAAGATCCGCCCCTAACCAAAGAGGCAAAATACATGCAATTACAGCATGCTGATATGTTAGGTATTATACAAAATGTGTTAACAAATATGAATTTGATGGTAAACTAGATAAACTTACACTAGTTAAACTCCTTAAACAGTTTAAATCTGATGCAGGAGGTCAGGCAAAAAAGCAGCACCAACTAGGCATACCTCAAGCACACAGGTGGATTGAGGAAGCAAATTGTAGAAAAACAGAAGCTTAGAAATTCAAAAACATTTTTAGACAACAGAGTGAAATGTCTGACAGACAGAATCTCTGAGAAATGGAAACTTAGAGCAGACTGGACTTGCATTAATCAGTGCATACAACAGGAAAATGAGACAATAGATGGATATTATGCTAGATTATTAGAATGCTTTAATAATCATAGCGGTATGTTGGTTCCTGAGAACCAAACACATGATTCCCCATATGAACAACAATTAAAAAATGCATTTTTGAAAGGTTGCATTGCCCCTATCAGTAGCTTTATTACAAAGCATATGATAGATCACCGAACAAGCAGGCTACAAGCCTTACTTGAGTATGCTAGACATGCTGAAAGACACTTTAATAATAAAAAGAAAAAGAAGGCGCAAGTCTTCACTGCTGAAGATGGAGCTGAAGTATTTGTATTACAGTCAGGTAAAAAGGCCATCTAGCTAGGGACTGTAAACAAAATAAGAAAGCAATGACAGAAGATAAAGGAGATGAGGACTGACTATATGATAGTGAGGATACATCATATGAAAGTCAGGAATCACCAGTAACAGCTAGAATAGAAAAGACAAATACCAATGTAGTAGAAGAGGAAGTACAAATTGACTTAGATAAAAATAGAAATGAAATTTTAGATTTAGCATTGTTGAGCCTGGAGCTCTACCTAGCAGATACAAAACCAGAAGTGACACTTCTGGTGGAGGGAAGGGAAGTCAAATTCCTGTGTGACTCAGGAGCATCACGGACTTTGATACACCCCTCCAAGTTATCAGAACATTCTGAATCACCTGATTATGTATTAGTAAAAGCAGCAAACGGAGAGCTATACAGGGAACCACTCTCCCATGATATAGCAATAACTGACCCTGTTTCAGGTATGACCCAGAGAAGTAAAATAGTGGTTTCTGCAAAGTGTCCAGTAAACCTATTGGGCAGTGACCTTATGCAGATATTTGGCATAGCAGTAGTTCCAACTGTACAAGGTATGGAGGCACAGAGACAAATGGATACTTTTGTAGTGCGATCAGAGGGTGAAACCTTTTATTGGTACAGCCAGGACCTAGTCACGACTGTTTCAGGGGCAGTGACCAAGGAGCTGATGAACGTAGCCATCAGTAAAACCCCCTCCCTTGACACTAATCAACAGCATTTGTTACACTGTACTCTATATTACTGTACCACACCAGGACCTGATAGAGAGTATGAGCAAGAACTGTTTAGAAATCGTGCAACTAGATTGGTTTTGCATACTTTGTACTGGGATACTGAGGGGAACAGTGTAGTTAGCTGTTCATTTCCTCAAGAATTTTTTGCATTGTATGGATCAAATCGGTTGCCACATGTTAGCTTTACAAAGAATAAAAGTGTTAAATGGGCAGACTTAGGAGAAAAAGTAACAAGATGGGAGAAACAGACTGATTTAGAACTGTCAGGACAAGGGATACAAAAACAAAAACTGAATTGGTTGACACAGACACATAGAGCTGTACACTTGCAATCTAGTGAGGACAGCTGATTAGCATTTTTATTAAAAGAAAAAGAAAAGGCCTTGTGTGAAATTCCAACAACTCTGTGGTCAACAGGCAAGTCAGATGTAGGGCTTATTCAAAAAGCAGGACCAGTTACAATTACCCCAAAGTCAGCTTTTAGACCACAGAAAAGACAATACCTTTTGAGAAAGGATGCAGAAGTAGGAATTAAGCCTATAATAGCAGCATTACTCAAAGAAGGAGTACTGGTAGAATCTCCTGATTCACCATGTGATAACACCCCTATTTCCTGTTAAAAAAGCAAACGGGGAATGGCGGATGGTACAAGATTTACAAGCTGTAAATAATGCAGTAATACCTAGAGCACCTACAGTGCCAGACCCACATACTTTGTTAAATGATTTAGAACCGCAAGAGAAGTATTTCTCTGTGGTAGATATTAGCAATGCTTTCTTTTCAGTACCTATACATCCTGATAGTCAATATTGGTTTGCATTTACATTTCAGGGTAAAAGGTATACATATACTCGACTACCACAGGGATATTGTGAGAGCCCAACAATATTTGCACAAAAACTGGCTAGCAACCTGGCAGGGTTTACCCCACCGGGAGATAGTCAAATTCTACTTTATGTAGATGACATCTTGCTAGCAGCCCCCACCCAGCAGCAGTGCAGGGCGGATACTGTAGCATTATTAAAATTTTTAGCAATACAAGGACACAAAGTAAACAAAAGTAAGTTCCAACTTTGGAGAAAACAAGTTAGATACTTGGGATATGTAATATCCAATGAAGGTAGAATACTAGATGAGGAAAGCAAAACAGCAATTTTGCAAGCACCCAAACCAACAACTAAGAAAGAAAAAATGTCTTTCTTAGGTACAACTAATTTTTGTTGGAGCTGGGTACCAAATTATGCTTTGGAATCTGCTCCACTGACTGATTTGATATATAAGACACCAATGGCAGTACAAGACATTTTACAATGAACAACAGAAGCAGAAATGGCTTTCTGCAGGTTAAAGCAGTTGATAGCTTCTTCATTAGTTTTAGGACTTCCAAATTATCACAAACTGTTCTTTCAGACCGTAGATTGTAAGCAAGGGTACATGACATCAGTATTGACGCAACAACATGGGGATAAGCAACGCCCCATAGCTTACTATTCATCACAGTTAGACCCAGTGGTGCGATATTTGCCTCACTGTGTACAAGCAGTAGTTGCAGCAGCAATGGCAGTGCAGGCTTCGGCCTCAGTGGTGTTATTCCACCCTCTCACATTGAGAGTGCCTCATGCAGTTGCAATAATTTTACTGCAAGAGAAAATGGCATACCTTTCTCCTGCTAGACATCTTTCATGGATAACTATACTGCTCAGCCAACCTCATATGACAATTGAACGATGTACGACATTACTTCCAACTCCTACAGTGGGCACACCACACAGCTGCCTGCAGGAAATTGAACAGTTAGCTTTACCTAGACAAGATCTTACAGATATGCCCTTGCATAATGCTGAGGTGACATATTACGTGGACGGCTCATGCAGAAGGGGTCCTACAGGGAAGAATCTGGTGGGATATGCAGTAGTTACAGACACTGAAATTTTAGAAGCTCAATCCTTACCACACAACTTATCTGCACAAGCAGCAGAGTTGATAGCTTTGACGAGAGCATGTACTTTAGCAAAAAACAAGTGTGTAAACATATATACTGACAGTCAGTATGCTTTTTCTACAGTACATGTATTTGCACAACAATGGAAAAATAGAGGAATGATTACATCCAGTGGAAAACCTATTAATCATGCGCAATTTATTTTGGAGCTATTAGAATCTATTCAGTTACCTACCAAAGTAGCTATTTGTAAATGTGTAGCTCATACAAAACAACAGGATAAGATTTCAAAAGGTAATGCACGAGCTGATGCAGCTGCAAAGCAAGCAGCCTCAGACTCAGAAACTTTATTTTTGAATGAGGAATTACAACCCTCTGTGATTTTAGATTTAGACATGTTAAAAACAATGCAGATGCTTACTACAAAAGCAGAAAAACAAAAATGGGTAAAACGAGGTGCAATTCTTGAGAATGGACTGTACATTTCCAAAGAAAGAAAACCGATATGGCTGTCTAATTTATTTAGATATGCAGCTTTGTTGAGCCATGGGCAATGCCATGTCTCAACAGGGGGGATGGTACAGTTAGTAAATCGAATATTCCAAACATATGGATACATAAATTATACAAAAAAATTTTGTGCAGCTTGTCATACTTGTAACAAGCACCATGCACAAGAAGCATTTAAAACCAAACAAGGAAGTTTTCCTTTACCACCATACCCGTTCCATACTATTTGTATGGATTTCATAGAATTAAATAAATGTAAAAGGTTTGACTCCCTCTAAAATGTTCTAAAATGTTTTTTGGGAGAGCATATTGTGTGCCTCAGTGGAAAGCTCTCATGCCTGCAGAGCAGGAGGCTGACAGTTCATTAGCTAATTATATAAAGAAACTGTTAATGAATAAATCTGTTTTGCAGTTTAACTCTTTTTCAGATGAAAGACAGACCAAACCGGTAGAAGCAGTTTTGGAACTATGTACCTGGATCTGGTTGAAGGTGACGAAAAGGGTGAGTCCAAAGTGGGAAGGTCTGTACCAGGTCCTGTTGGCAATGCCTACTGCAGTCAGAGTAGCTGAGAGGACGTCCTGGGTTCATTTGACGCATTGTAAACCGGTAAAGAACTTTCAACTTGATAAGAACTTTGTGACTGATACACAAGGGCAAAATGGCCTTGTGTATCAGTCACAAACAGAAAAGCAGAGCAACCCCAGAACTATTGCATAATTATTTTGTTAGCTGTGCATTTGTTGACTATAAGTGTGACAATTTTTCTCTTATTGTGGTTTTTCCTGCACTCAACCACACGAGTGAAAGTGAGAAGACGTGATGAACTGTCTATAGACTGGCATCCAAATTTTAACACATACCTGGCCATGAAACATGTGTATGCAGAGACTATGAACATTTCAAATTGCTGGGTTTGTACAGCTATACCAACAGCATATGGAGGACTGTTAATGTCCGCTGTCCCTCTGGGGATAAATGAGACTTGGGAAAATTTGCTTTTTGATACAGGAACTGTGAGATCACAGGACAAAATAGCTTTATTTTTACCTGTCACACAAAAAGGAGTTGTATGTTTCTACAAAAATGATACCCTCCAGGTGGGCTGGAGTAATTGTAATATAACAATGTTTTATAAATCAGAAGTGGGGGCACTGTTTGCAATACTAACTATGATTCATATCTGAGTTCAATGAAAACTACATTAAATGCAGTACGTGACAATCCAGTCTTAACTAAACAATTGTCTATTAAAGATAGGAAAATGTTTCATGCAGGGATAACATGTATTAGTACCAAAGTAATGATTTTATTTGTGGGAAAAAGGCATATAAATGGTTACCTGAGAATTGGTCCGGCAGTTGTTTTTTGGGTTATCTGGTTCCAGCAATAAGACATACTGCAGAATTACCTTTGGGTAAGATACAAAATGTAAGGGAAACAGCTCGAAAATCTGAAGGTCCAGTTAAGAAACCTGTGAATCCAGTTGGGAAGATCGAAGCTAGTTGGAAAGACCATAACTCAGTAAAAGACAAAAGTAAATTGACTCATATGGACTTGGGTAACAGTGCTATATCCTGGGAAGGAATACTACCAGCCTATGGAGCAGTCAAATCGATCTGGGAGCTGAGGAAGCTGTTGAGACTTCTCGAAGTAATGAGTAATGCAACTTTTTCCGCCCTAGAATTGGTGACTGATGAACTGAATGCAATACTTCACCCTAGCGGCAAGAGGTGGTACACGAAGAAGAATGCTGTGCTTTTATCCCTGAGAATCGTCACGAGACAAATAATCACCTAGAGGTAATTCAGCAAGTATCAGCAATGACTAAACCAGGCCCAAACCCACTGACGGACGTTTTCCAGTATCTGTTTGGGGGGTGGGGTTCAATCCTAATGAATATTTTGATTGCTATTTGTGTTGTTTTGCTCATACTAGGAGCATGTGTCTGTTGTGGGATACCCTATATGAAAAGATTAGTTAGAGAATTTGTTGACATATCTGTAACTGAGACTATGTACCAAGACATTGAGTTGGATCTATTAGTTCCAAATGAAATTCTTTCTGAAATATAAAACAAATGACTTGCCTAGTTAAAAGTCCTTGAGAGGAAAAGACTAGGGAACAATATGATGTTGTTTATGTTTCTGAATAGAATAAAAAGTATTAAAAGGAGGGAGAATGTTAGAAAAATATGTACTTAAACATATATGAAGTGCTAGTTTAAAAGCAAATAGTATGTAATGCATTTTATTCTATTTTACAATATAGCAGTAAGAATGATCTTACATGTAATTGCTTGAAGCTTTGGAGCTGCAGTGTGATTGAACTCTGACCCTGGCAGTAGCCAGCTCAGCAAGCTTATGTTTTTCACTAATGATTATCTGCTGGGTCAGGAAAATGAATGTATAAGGCACTGAATCTTTTCTTCCTTCCTCTGAGATAGTTGGCCTTGTGAATATTATCAGCACAGCTGCTAAAAGTAATGTTGCGAAAAGAACAAAGAAGCGTATTAAGAACTGAATTGACTATTGTATTCGAGCAGGACTGAAACCTTGAAAGAATAACATTTACAGAAAGACATTATAACTGACCAGGTGCTTTGCAAGGCTGTATTATTCTCATGGGAAAACTTTTAAAAAGTATAACCTCAGCACTTTCTTATGAATAGAATATTGTAGACTATAGTGATGTAGGTGCCCTGTGACTGACCACGTCAGTAAGGTGGGCACAGCTTGAATATATAGAGGATAAAATGAAGATTATTTCCTGTATCATGTTAGACAAAATTCTATACTTGTATTGTATGGTCTTTTGCCTCCTGGTGTACACTAGTAAACTTTTGCATCTGAATCTCCTGTGTGTTGACTGTCATTTAAAAAGCCTAATGACTTTACAGTCTGATTTTTAATAATTTATCTGACACCTTGAAACATGATAAAGTTATTTTGTGCCACTTCTGATTCATTTTCCAGAAGCTGGTAGAGTGCAACTGATGCCTTGTTCTTTGTTACTGCAACTCCTTTCATAACCTCTTTGTTAGTCAACACATGCACACACTCACACCTAGGGCCAATTTAGAGTGTCCAATCCACCTACTGCATGTCTTTGGGATGTGGGAGGAAACAGGAGCATCCAAAGGAAACCCACATGACCACAGGGAGGACATGCAGACTCTGCACAGAAGGCACCCCAGCCGAGAATCGAACCAGAGAACCTCTTGCTATGAGGCAGCAATGCTAACCACTGCACCACCGTGCCCGCCCAAATGTTAAAATCTGCTAAAGAGACTTATTTTGTAACCTGCAGGAGGACATAAGTTACTGGCAGCACATTATGGGCATGGAGTCAGAGTTACTTTGTGTGCTAACATCTGTACCAAGCCAAGAAGGCAGGTGGTTCTGATTGGAGATGCATGCCTACCAGAGGGGCAGCACCAGGAGTGCATGATACCATCTGCAATCAGTAAGGACTTGAATCAGTTCTGTGTAACACTGTTTTTCCACAATTGAGGAGAGAACCAGTTCTGTAGGAACTGTTTGTGCAGTGTCAGGTTTATATGACTAGTAGAAAGGAGTACTAGTTATGTACAACCAGGGCTCAAATTATTTCTGTTGCACAGCACTGCTTAAGATCAGCTGGGACTAGAACAGGTTGTGGTGAGGTTGC
>NC_056743.1:154195417-154307917 GCF_019279795.1 Protopterus annectens | reverse complement strand
TATACATGACAAGGAATGACATTATTTTAGAACTGTGTAATTCTCCCTATCTGGGCAGCAAGAGTTGTACTGCTGTGCAGCTGTCGGTATATTCCAGCCAATGTTTTTGTTATGTTAGTGAAAAAAGAGTTTTAGTCATCATCACTACGGAGGTTACTTTAGTATAAAGTATGACTGGTTATGGTTAATACAGGATTTCCCCACAATCGATGTGGTTTGATCATGAGACAGAAGCCCATGTGACCAAACAAATCTAGCCACGTGGAATCATGAATTACCCACAAGTGAATTATTGTTATTATACAGTGATATTATTTAAGAAAGAACTTGCTTACCTTTCTTAAGTAATGCCATTGTATGTTGGGACTTCATCTTTCTTTTTTATCTTCTGTTGACTACTGGACATCTTACTAATGTACTGTGCATGTGTACGGCATGTATGCCCCCATGTTTTCGCAGCACCTCAGTGTAATGTAGGAGTGAAAACAGACAAGACCCTCACTTCTTGAAACCTCCCCTATCCTATGTCTGTGTCTTCCTGTCCTTATTCTGTCTGCACTATTAGTTTCCACTAAGGACAGAACAAGAAAAGAAAAAAACACATGCATATGATATGTAGGCTTTCAAGGAGTGAGTGGCTTGTCTTTTTAATCAATTGAGTATGCAGCTGGGGTGACCAGAATTGGCCTGGTTAATTCTAATAACCTGTTGGATACACACTACTACAGAACAGACCCATTTTATTTTAATTTCATTATGTCCATCCCCACATTAAATTTTGAAAATTTTGCTGGAAATACCCCTGGTATTCCCTAATTAAGGTACTTGGGAGGCATATTCCCAGAACCCTTAGATGGATGTGGATGCTGAAAGATGACCATATCATGTGTAAAAATGAAGCGCTCCTAACGAAAATTGTCCCATTATTATTAACCCATGTTAATGGTCCAGAGACTATTTTAACTATTGTCTTCATTCTTTTCAGCATTCAGGAATTATGTATTTTTGCAAAAATACCTTGGAGAACTGGGAGTTATGGTGAGAATTACCCACAGACAGCCAGGATTGATCCAGAAGATGCAGTCCAAATGATCAAATGTTTAGACCATGAGATAATAAATCAAACCATAATTCCCTTTCCTGTCATGTATTATTGCACATACACCATATTTTTAAAGTATTTTTTATATCAAAATAGTGCAAATGCATGTAGGCTTTATACTAATGAACATACACTTCAGATAATGAAATTAAATATTCTGATTGTTAGTTTCAAGTTTTTCAAATTAAAACTGTTAACTTGCCATCAGCCCATATTTAAGAGTGAGTCTTTTTCAATATTTTACCATCATCACTTCATACTCACATCTGTTTTAACATACTAGAAAATGGGAGAACACCCCTAAGCTAATTTAAGAAAGGGTCTTTGAACATTATGTCAGTGTATTGCTACCACAAGGCTTACCCCCAGGGGAAGCCATAAGTAACAAAAAAGAGGTATTGCACTATTAATAAAAACAAAGATATTACTCAAAGCCCAAGACTAAAAGAATCAACAACAACAAAAATTACAAATTAGACTCCATCCACAAATAAAGTGCTTACATCCATAAATAACAAGAACTTCATCAGAATAAAAACTCCAAGGACTGAAATCTTAGAAAATATTTTTCCCATGTTTCATCTTTAACATATGAAACCATAGTGCTAGGTAAATTCAGTGTACACTACCCATCTCCAACCAGTTCTCCAAATATTAATCTCCAAGGACCTACATCTTTAGACAGCTTATCTCCACCCCTACTAGAATCAACAAATCTGCCCACAATATCTTATCGTATTCTAACCACTAACCCAGATAACATTTCCAAAGCTACTGCACTTCCAGACAATGTAAGTGACCATGACCCCAACTACGCCATCCATTAAACATTTAAGTACAGTAAGATCCCCATTTCAGTATAAGTAAGAAACATAAAAAACAGACTTCAACAGAGATATTTTTATTTCCACTCTGAAACCATGAACTGGAGGAACCTTACCACTAGAAAAGGCCACATCTCCATTATACTGTAATGTCCTCAGCATTTTAAATCTGCTGGCGCCTGTCAGAATAAATAGATGTAAAGCTGCTCCAGCCCCATGGCTAATATTACCAACCAAGCAACTGATGAATAAATGGGACAATACATGGCACAAAAAGCTAGCTGTCATAATTTTTTACAAGAAGTCCATAATGGCCACTGATAATACATTCCTGTTGATGTTCTGTAAGAATATTGTTTTTTTTTTTCAGAAATTATTATATCTGTTTTATAATTTAAAGTGCATGTCCTACTCAAACCTAAATAGTTTCAAGTGGGAACATGACAGAAAATGAGCTTGTGGTAAATGCTTTCTGCATGCAGTTACTTTCATCCAGGGCTTATCTTTGAGAATGGACAAGATTACAGGAAAATAGTTACAATTAAATGGAATTATAAGAATTTTTGATTAAACTGCAAGACAACAAAATAAAAAATACTTGGACATTTCAGTTACTGGCATTGATGGTGTAGAATATATGTGTGTGTGGTACCTTTAAGAAACATTTCTAAGGACTGAACGTGCATATAAATACCAAGCACATGCTAATCTCAGTGCCATTTTGAGAGTGCAGCCAGAAAGTAAACATGAATGAGAAATAGTCTGTTTATAAGTTTACCTCAGTTAAAGTTATTTACCTCATTTCCTGATGTGTTTGTATATAATAAAGCTGCTTGAACATAACCCATGCTGGTTCATCTACTTCATCCTGACAATACAAGTGAAAAAAGTCGAGCTGAAAAAATATGAAAAGTCAGACAGTATTTCTTTAAAAAATATACTTGGTTGATTAATAAACTTATAAAACACAAATAGAAAGAATAATTTGAGAATGCAGGGAGTTTACCTAAATATGTAGTAGAAATTATGACAAACTTGTCAACAGCATCATTACTAAAAATGCTAAAAATTGTACAAAGACTTTCTCATGGGATTGAAAGAACTTACAGATTTCTTGAATAATAATAATAATAATAATAATAATAATAATAATAATAATAATAATGACAATAGTAATAATAATGAAAAACTGGTTGTTCATCTAGATCCTTTATTGCAGCTTTGCATGCTCAAGTTCTCCAAATGAAACAGACAACAACACTATAAGATCTAATAAATGAGGTTTGGGAACAAACTAATTTGTTCAGGGACATCTTTTGTAAGGGCTAGAAATAGTTAAATGGGGGTGGGGTAGGGAGTTCATTGGGGAAGGGGGCTAAGTTTAAGAAATAAAGATAGGTTTGATTAGATTCTCATAAGGGAAGGTTAATTTGTTAAGGGGTCTTTAGAGAAAGTGAGGTAGATGTAGGGTGGGACTTAGATGTTTTATATGATTATAAGGAAGATGAATCATATTTTGGCACGATCTTGCTACATTGCAAGCTTACATCCACGATGACCCGTAGGTTTTTTGGTGGGCAGGTAGGTCTTGGATAATAGTAGCATGCATGGAGGAGTTATTTTTTTTTTTTGTAAAGAGGGCCAGTAATAGTAGTGGTGTTTAACCTGGCAGAGTAGCGACAGTGTAGTTTTGTTAGGATTGTTTAGGGTACCATGAATTGTGCCTTAATTACCACATTGTGTAATGAGGGGGGGTTATAGGGGCTTGGGTGGAAAGGTTTGAAGTCATTATGGGGCTTAAGTGTTGTGCTTCAGTTCCAAGGTCCCTAAAATTAGAATTTGGTAAGAACTACTGCTGTTTCTTTGATGACAGATGTTCATTATGTCAGCAGGCTGATTGTCATTTTCTGGATATGGCTTGTTGGTGGGGTGATTCCACCCTATAATAGTCATTGCTGGAGGTGGTTTGCTGTCTCATGGCTTTTTGGGGTACTTTGGCCAGCAGATTGTCATGATTAGATTTTGTTCTACGATAAAAAAAGAGAAGAAGAGTAAACCGTGGCTTGTTGGGCTTTCTGAGGTGGTTTTCCTTCCTAGGTGGACAGTGGTGGTAATTGTGTAGTGTCTCGTGGCCTTCTGCAGCTGGATTGTGCTCACCAGAGCCATGAGTGATGGTTTTGGATGTTTCATGGCCTTTCAGCTTATGGCTGCTCACCGCACAGCATGATGTGGCTTTAACTATTATGGGGAGGGCAGTGTAAAAATAAGAGAAAAGTAAACTTTCTTGGGATGTTTTTCTTTTTGATAACCATTGGTGGTGATAGCATAGCATTGACGTTTTCTGCAGGCAGGTGGTTTACAGCCAAGCTGCATATGTTGGTGTCAGCTGTTTCGTGGGCTTGCAGCCAACCACAACTAAAGGCTGCTTACGGCGAACACATTGTGTGGCTTTGGCCATCATGGGGTAGAGGGGGAGGTCTACAGTACTTATGTCTGGATGCTTGGCCAGCCTTGAAGCCCTTACCTCTTTACCTCTTAGGCAGATAAAAGCTGCAGTCCATGATGGCCCCAGTAATTGTGAGATGCCTCATTTATATAAATATATAAAGGCATAAGAAGGAAAGAAATCCTGCTAGGGAAGCATCAGTGACTATCCTGTTTGCTGTAGGGTTTCAGTCTGGGGTTTCAGAATTCAAAAAAAAAAAAAAAGAGAGGGTAAATATTTCCCTGTTTGTGCATCTACATTTATGGCTGAGTGCTACAGGTGGAGGTTGGCCTCATCTGGCAGCGTTTCTATAGGGAGCAGCATCAAGTGGAAGGCTATTCATTTTACTGTCTCTATTTCTCTTTGTCCACACCTTGGCTGGAGAAAAGTTCTGTGTGTTGGGGGTCAGTGCAGGGGACAGATGGATCCGTTTTGAATGACAGATGTGTACATCTCAGCTATCCCTGATTTGGCACTTTTTGGCTCTGTCCCTGCTTGATCTATTCTGAACCGGGTGAATTTTGAAGAGAAAGTGGTTGGTTACATCTTATAAATAAAATCAATAATCAGAGTAATAGATACGTGTTATTTCAAGAAATGCATCTCAATTCTCATTCTTGTTTGTTGGGGATGGGGGGTAGATGTGGAGGCAGTGTCTGAATTTGAGATGTAAGTCTGTGGTCCTTTTAGGCTGAGCTGTGGAAGGATGGGCAGGAACTTATACTCTTCCACTGACGGTATTGGTGTATTGAATTTATTGGCGTCTTGCAGGGTCACCAGCCAACCTGCTCTAGGTGAAGGGCAGGTACAACCTAGTGTGAAAGGTTAGGCTGAAGAATTGTTTCTCTACTCTTATTGTTGTCCTTTGTTTGGTGGATGGCTGTTCTGTAGAGTTTGTGGCAGAGATGGGAGGTCATTGTTTCGTAGGTGGGAGAGCTGTTCCAAGAAATGCCTACCAATGAGTATATGGTGGCAGACAAAGTTGGTGAGGGTGAGTCCAGTCAGAAGAAGAGAAGGCAGGTGGCAAGAAGCAGGTCAGTGACCTGAGTGAAGCTGGTACAGCGGGTGAGGGATACAGTCACAGTGGAAGTTCTGGAAGTTGGAGCAATGCATGGTCTGGCTGTATGCATGTCAGACTTAGGGCGGTTTGGGAATAGCTCTGAGATAGGCAGGGATGAGCCATGTCAGGATGTGGGCAAAATTACAGTCACCATGGAGGATCCATATAGGCTTAGTGAGAGAAGGCAGGTCCAAGGTGAGGCATTCAGTTGGGAGGGTAGCTTAGGGTTGCCTATGTCAAGTGTCACATCATCAGTAGGTGGAGTGGAGGTGCAACATGAGGTTGGGTTGTACTTTGGGATCTGGCCGGTTGATTGGTTAGCTACATAGGAATCTGGCTGGTTGATTGGTTAGTTACATAAGCTCTGGGGCTAGGGAAAGGAGCAGCCTTTCTGACCCCTCACCTACCATTCTTAGTTAAAGTCAAGATTGTGGAAGGGGGAGTATGTTGATATCTTTAAATTAATTGATGCAGAAGGGGTCCAATGCTTGTAGGAATCAGAATCTGCTGATAGCAAAGATCTTCTGGCAGCTTTAGCAGCCTTGGGGTGGAGGACCATAGGTAGGCTGCAACCGAGAACATGGGAAAAATGATTGTTAGGTTTCATGTACTACATGGCAGTTTGGTTGGGAAAAGATATTGCCTTTGTCTTACCACTCTTAGCTTATTTTCTCACGTTCCCTGAGGCTCAATGTCTATGGTCAGGAAACATCTGGTTGTGGTATGATCAGAAGTTTTGGAAGTGGAAAGCAGTGGATTAGTGCTGCATTTGGATGCTAGGCACCCTCACTTCTGGCTAGTCATTATGACAGATAACATCAGCTATGCAGTGTGGCCAATGAGAAGGCAGTTTGGTCAAACCAAATTCTCTTTCAACCAACTTGAGTGGGCTACCTTCTTTGTTTCAGTAATTTCAAAGTCTGTGGGGTATGGGGAATTTTCATGGGCAGAGGGGAAATGTCCTATCTGGAATGAGGGGATGAGCAGGGGATGCATTCTACCATTAAGATGTAGGTATTGCGGCATATGCTCAAGCAATTTCCTGATTCAGCAGTTGTTGAGGAAGTAATTAATTATTTTTCATGCAGATTTTCAATTAAATCAGTTATTGGAGAGGATGGAGCAGTTTGTTAAACATTTGCATTCAATGTGGGGGAAATGAGATATTTTGGAAGGTTTAACGGAGGAGGAACAGGGTGCAGGTAGGTTATTGGTCCCCTTTTGACACACACCCTTTTTTGCAGGTTTTATCATCTCACTCTTAGGACTGGTTCCTAAGAATCTACTGGAGAATTTTGGTTGTTTCATAATTTGTCTTATCCTGAAGGGAACTCTGTTAAAGATTTTATTTCATTAGAGGATGCCAAGGTGATTTATGCATCTCTGGATGATGCAGTACTGATCATTTGAGTGTTTAAGGATCCATGACTGCTGGAGGTAAACTTTGAATCTGCTTTTTGATTACTGTCATTAAGGAAGGAAGGATGGACATTGTTAGGCATGGTACTTGGAAACAAGTTTTATTTTCACAAGGCTGTTCTGATTGGATGCTCAGTAGCTTGTGCTATTTTTCTTAACTTTAGCACTGAACTCCATTGGATTTGCAACAGTGGGTGGGCACTCAGAATGGAGTATCTTACCAAGAAGATTTCCTGATAGTAAGAGAGAGGACTGAAGGAGCACTGGAAGGTATTTGGGAGTTTCTGGGGATATGTGAGGAACTGGGTGTCTCCATGGTTATGCAGAAGTTGGAAGGCCCAGCCAAAGCAGTGGATTTCTTGGGTTTGCTTGTGGATGAAGCATGTGGATTGTTTTATTTGCCAGTTGACAAGATAACATGTTTGATGGAAAAGATTGGATGGGTGCAGTTCAAGGCCAAGGTGCGGATTAAGGATATCATGGAGCTTCTAGGGCTTCTCAAATTTTCATGTCAGGCAATACATCTGGGTCATACATTTTGTAGGTCTGTTGCCTTTTTGTTGAAGGGGGAGCAAACATCATTGGGTAAGGATCGGTAAGTTGGTGCAGGCTGATGTAGCACTGTGATTTTCTGCCTTAGAGCAGTTTAATGGTGTCTTTTGGCAGATGGATTGAGTTGGGCAAGGGGAATTGCAATTGTTTCCATGGGAGGCAAGGGGTATTTGTATGGGAGCATTTTTTGGCAGCAAATGGTTTGTGGCTCATTGGACAGTTGATTGGAAGGATGAGTGGAAGAAGGGTGTAGCCTTTTTGCGAGTTAATGTCAATTAGGCATTGTCTGTGGATTGACAGGATTTTTACAGCTGCCTGAGGATGAAGAGTTTGGTCAGAAGAACTGTTATTGTGTTATTTGGCTCAGGCGTCGGGGCAAGGTAAGGCAGTGCAGTTGGTTAAGGTGGACCTGGCAGTGATTAATATATTTGTGCAGGTGGTGGGGCTGCATGATCTCATGAAGTCTTGGACAGTGGGGTGGATGTTGAGATGACAGGGCAGAGTGACTGGGGTAAACATGGATATGCATTGGCCTTTGACAAACAGGTTTTGAACATTTTATTGAAGGGTTTAGCTTTAGTGGTTGGTGATTTGGTGGATTATGTTTTGTGTGTAACTTTGTGTTTATGGATGTATTTTGGATCATTCTGGGTGTCAGAACTGTTGGGTTCATTAGTTTGGAGAGATGTCATGTTTTTTTCCAGTGACAGCGCACATTTGGTTATGTAGGTCTAAAATTGATCAGTTCAGGGAGAGCGCTTAGACAGTTCTTGGGAAAGATAGGTGTGAGAGCTTGTGTCTGGTGGTTTGAGCTGAGAGACTGATGTGGACATGTGGGGAGCCTTCTGGATTTGTTTTTTCAATTTAGGGTGATACGTTAGTAATGAGTCATCAGTTTGTGTAAGTAATATGAAGGGCTTTGCGTTGTATGGGTTTTCCAGGAGAGAGGGTTTCCACGCATTCTTTTCGTATTGGTAGGACTTCAAATTTGGTAAGAGAAGGTAGATCTCTTGAGGTCATCTGGAGAATGGGGAAGTGGTTTTCAAATTCCTTTTTGTCTTATATTAGGTAATGGATTCAACTGATTATTAATATGTGTTTTTTTCAGGAAAGAAGATTTTAATCTTGGGCCAATCACAACTGCCCCAATGTTCACCTTCAATCTATCTTACCCATAGGCAAGCAAAATAACTCCCATTCTGCATTTACTAATAGACCCAAGAAATCCAAGGTTTTGGCTGGGCCTTCCAACTTCTGCCAAGCCAATGGAACCCCTAACTCATCACATATCCCTAGAAATTCTCGTAAACCTTCTTGCACTCCTTGAAATCCCTTCCCCACTAACAAAACATCATTTTAATAATGTACAGCCCTCTGCATACCCAGCTGCTGCTGCCACACCCAACGAAGCACCATACTGAATTGTTCAAAGGTGGCACAGGCTACTGAACAGCCCAATGGCATAGCCTTATCAAAATAAAATTTGTTCCCCACTACCATGCCTAGTAAAGGCCACTCCTCCTCTCTGACTGGGAGCAGATGAAAAGCAGATTTAATATCCACCTTCACTAATAAAGGATCCTGGAAGCCCCAAATAACCTTCACAGCATCATCCAAAGATGCATGTGACCTTGGCATCCTCAGCTAAAATGAAATCAGAAATGAAATCATTAACCAAGCTCCCTTCCAGGTATGGCAAATGGTTAATCAGCCTAAACTCACCAGCCACTTTCTTCAGAACCAAACCTATAGGAGAAACCTTAAAACTGTCAAAGGGAGGGCTGTTAGACAGACCCAGCAACCTATCCGCTTGACACTCCTCCTCCATCAAACTCAGTAAAATGTCCTCCTACCCCATACAGATCACAAATTCCGACAAACTACCCCATCCCCCACCACATTTGATTTGATAGAAAATCCCAGAGAAAATCCTTCAAGTATTTCTTCCTTAAGAGAAGAATCAGGTAATTGCTGGAACATACACTTCAATGCCTTCACCGTAATGGGATAATGTGACCCCCTCCCTCCCCCTAGCCACATGAAAGGAACACCCCATAATCCTCAAAAATTGCCTCTACCTCTAATGTTCTGAAAACATTGAGAAGAGAAAAAAAACTTTCCTCTGACAGTAAGTTTGGATTTATCATATTAAAATCTCGCTGCCACACTGCGCAGCTGGATGATTCCCACAGCACTTCGAACAAACATGCAGAAACTTACACCCTACCCATGAACAACTTCCTGCATTAAAACCCCAACACACCCCTCCCCCTTCCCTGCCCACCTTTCCTCCTCTAGCAGTCCCCCATAACTACCCATCATAGTAGCCAACCAGATATCTGGGTGTCAGACCTCACAGTAGAGAGAGTGATCCACAGCTTTCCACTTCCAAAACCTCTGGTCATACCATAACCAGGCTTTCCCAGGCCACAAACACTAAGCCTCCCAGATCATAAGAAAGTAACCTAATAGAGGCAATGCTAAAGTAGAATCCTTCCCTAACAGAACTGCCATATAATAAAGGAAGCCTACTACTCAATTATCCCATGTTCTAGGGCACATCCTACCTACCCTCCTCTCTAATGTCACTAAGACAGACAACAAATCTTTACTCTTTGCCATTTAGATTCCACCAGTCTCTGCACCCCTTATGCATCAATTAATTCAAAAATATCAACATATTCCCCTTTCCAAATATTCTCTTTAAATGAAGATGGAATGTGGGGAGTCAGAAAAACCACCCCCGTTCCATGACCCAATGCCTGCGTAGTTTGCCAATCACATGGTTGTACACCAAATTCAGAACCTACCTCTGAACAAGATCCCAAGCTGCCAACTGACCCTTCCCTGTCATTCCTAATTGCTTACCCCCCACTTGCCTTATAACTCCCCGGTACCTCCTCCACAGTCCTCCCCACGTCATCCAACCCATGACAATGTTCATCCCCCATTATGTCACCGTCATCCCCAACACAGCCCAAACCTACCTTGCCTAACAGAACACCCGATGTAATGTCATTACCTGATGCTTTGTCCAGATTCCCTCCAGGTGCTGTTGGACCAACTGCAATCACCTCCATCAATAATCATTGTCTCTTCCCGTGGGTCACTGACCTGGTCCTCACTGATGAACCTCACCTCTTGTGGCTGGATTACCTGGCCTGTTCAACTGTCCTGGAGTCAGCATTGGGCACCTCTTCTAACAACTTCTCCAACTGCACCACTATGGCCTCCCACCATTGCCGTAGACTCTGCATGCTGGCCATAAAAAAACACAATAAAACAATTAGTTACATAAGTAACTCCAGACCAGAAGTATATCCCTCACTGGTAAGATCAGACCATAAACTAATCTCACTGGATATTCACATCCCGACCCCACCCCCTGCCCAGAAAACCACAGTGAAAAACTTCTCTAAAGCAAATTTCACACTCCTCAAAACCAAGGTGGAATCCTTCAAAGCCCCTGGGCCTGTGGAAAATATGGCCCAGACCGCAGAATCCTTTATAAACGCATTCTATGAACACCTTCAGGAATGCATGGATCATGCAATCCCAAATAAAACCAAGACCTAATCCTCCAAAGGCAGACGTCCTGTCTGGTGGACCCCAGCCATAAACAAACTATACAATAGAAGGAGGAAGCTACTACATGATAGAGCAAAATCCCAAAAAGGGAAGGCATCTCTCATCAGTATTAGAAAAAAACTACAGGCACTCATAAAATCTTCTAAGGCCAGCCTAGAGAAAAAAATTGCATAGGGCACTAAGGATAATCACAAGGCTTTCTTTAGTTATGTTAGGAACCTGGGTGGGAATTCCTAGATATGCTCAGAATTAGTCCAAAATGACAAAAAATACACCGAACCCACAGACATTGCCAACATCCTAGCTGACAGGTTCAGCGCAAACTTCTCCCCCCCTCCACACCAAAAGGGCAAATATCTATCCCAGCAGGGGTCTGACACCCTGACATCTCAGATGCTCAGGTAAGAGCCGCCCTCTCCAAAGCAAAAATCAGAGCATCAATGGGACCAGACGGTGTCCCGGGCTGCATCCTACATGACCTCCAAGAAGAGCTAAACCCAAACATAAAACTACTGTTCAATCTCAGCCTTACTACAGGATATGTACCCAAAGAGTGGCATACAGCAACAGTGGTCCCTCTCCACAAAGGTGGTGCCTCAACGGATCCTGGAAACTATCGCCCCATAAGCCTGACTAGCTTGGTCTGCAAAGCTATGGAAAGGATCATCATGGACCTCATAAATAAAGATATTGGGGACCTACAGACACTGGATCCTACCCAGTTTGGCTTTGTTAAGGGCAGATCCTGCCTCTTAAACCTGGTCAATTTCTTTGAAACAGTCACCAAGGCCATTGACGAGGGGAAGGTGGTCCACACAGCCTACCTGGACCTCGCAAAAGCCTTCGATACAATACCCCACTCGGGCATTATAGATAAGCTCACCAGCTTAAATATAAATCCCTATATCACTAGATGGGTTGCAAACTGGCTCAAGGACAGAACCCACATGGTTAGAATTGCTGGAGCCATGTCAGACTCCAAACCAGTTACAAGTGGCATCCCACAAGGCTCAGTCCTGGGAACTCTCTTGTTCGGTATATATTTCTCGGAGGTACAGGCCAACACGGAAGGACTGTGACTGACCAAGTTTGCAGATGACTGCAAACTGGGCGCCATAATCGACTCTCCAGCCGACACAAGCATCCTCCAAAAGGGCCTCATAGAAACAGACAACTGGTGCCAGAGCCATGGCCTCAAGCTAAACGCCAAAAAGTGTATAGTCATCCCCTTTGGCAAAAACAAAGTGCCCACAAATTAGGTATGGAAGAAGTAATTAGGGACCTGGGGACCCAAGTTGATAGCAATCTCTCATTTGACAACCACGTGGCCAAAGTGGTTAGAAAAACATTTTATATAGCCCACCTAATCATGAAGGGATTCACATCTAGATCAGGGGAGGTCATCGTGCCTCTTTACTCATCCCTCATCAGGCCCATAATTGAGTACAATGCCCCTTTTGGGATGTACCTTACCAGACACCTGCAGCAACTGGAAAGATCCCAAAAGTACCTCACCAAGATGATCAAAGGGCTCAAACAGATGCCATATGCTGCCCAGTTAAAGAAACTCCAGCTCTACTCAGTGGTATACCGCCTGCTCAGAGGCAATCTGTGCCTGACGTATAAAGCCATGTCCAACCCAGAATTAATGGACATACTGCACCTCAGAAAATCCAAATCCCATCGAGCTACGAGCTCGAGAGACTTGAACCTCAGCACTGAAATAAATAGGACATGCTGGAGGGACAGATTCATAACCCAGAGGCTCCCTTCACTCTGGAATAAAATCCCAGTCCAGGTTAGGCAGAGTCCCTCATTGACTCTCTTCAAGAGGAATCTTGATGAGTGGATGGGAGATCGTAGGTTTACCCCAGGTATCACTTCTGTGTCACTGTTAGACAGAGGCACAGTATACTAACCTCGAAAAAGGGCATAGCAAAATTAATTTAAAATGGGTGGCGAAAGCCAAACACACTCTGGCTAGGCTTATAAATGCCCTAGGGCAGATAGCCTAGTATGAACCTATGAACCTAAGTGACAAAGATATAAACATCCATCCAAACACAGGGATAAACTGGGACTAACATTTCATAAAACTTATCCCACCCCTTTTACACAAAAAAAAAACAAAACACACACACACACACACACACACACACACACACACACACACACACACACACACACACACACACACACACACACACACACACACACACACACACACACACACACACACACAACTGAATTCCTGCCTGAAGACTGTCTGACTGTTGTGATAGCACAGCATTATTTTATTTTTTTATTTAAATGCAATAGAAAATCTGACCATACATGGGTCGATGATCTATATAGGAAACTCACCATACACACGCACCCACACATTCAGGCTCACTAACAACCAATCAGCCAACCACCCCTCCAGCAATGTACACCTCTCAACTGAACAGATTTTCACCATATGTCCAAATTCCTTCCGCAACAAATGGGGGAAATAAGAAGAAGCTGAGAATTGAGATAGAAGAGAAGATAGTGGAACAGGTTAACAGCTTCGGGTCTCTGGGAGGGGTGGTTGAGGAGAAGGGAAGTCTAAATGAAGAGGTCAAAGCTAGAATCAGAAGAGCTGCAGTCAACTGACATAGAGTGTCAGGTGCAATGTATGCCAGAAGAATGCCAAAGAAGCTGAAACGTAAGGTGTACAAAATGGTGGTGTCACCAGTACTACTGTATGGTATAGAAACCTGGGGAGTAAAAGCAGAGTGGATTATGAACTAAAGGTGATGGAACTAAAGTGCTTGAGATGGGTGGTAGGATACATACTGTGGGACAGACAAAGAAATGAAGATATAAAAGCAGAAGCCAAAGTAGTTCTTATTTGCAGAAAAGACCAAAGAGAGCAGATTATGGTGGTTTGGGCACATGTGCAGAAAAGCAGAAGACACTCTGGTGAAAAATATTTCAGACAGACAGGAAGAAAGCAAGAGAAAATGCGGGCATCCAGCAAATAGATGAATGGATTGTGAGAGAAGATCTGTGACAGTCAGCCATGAGTGTTGAAGAAGGCAGGAGTGTGGCATTAAATCAAGGGAGATGGTGACAATTAACACAACACCCTGATCTCTTGTAGAAAATGTGAACAAAGAGGTTGAGGATGATGATGATTATTTGATTTAAAAGAAGTCAAGTGAAAGGAGTTACTTCTTGAGCTGGAAAATGTTAGTAGCAGAAGGCATGGCTGCCTGGAGAGGTGCTGGAAGATGCACATAGATATGGCACATAGCTCCCAACCTTCCTTTTCCAAAATGAGGAACAAATGGGCAAAATGTGGAACACTCAAAAACCGCGTACTAACAACTAGAATGGGGTGGTTCAAATGCATTACTTCATGCATATAAAAGTTATTTTAATGAATCACTATTATTTACCATGGATAGAAGTGAAAACATTCTTAACACTGAATGCGTAACAGCCATTTTTAATGTGGAATTGTAAGGAACATGGACATTTTAAGAGTAAAAATGAGGAAGGCTCCTTATATTGATGTACATCTGAGAGCCATGAGTATGATGATCATTAGTAGGAGGTAATATGAAGGGTATAGAGAAGAGCAGGACTGAAGAGAAAATGTGATGAAACAAATTCTGAGGACTGTAGTATAAAATAAGAGGTTGTTTTTAACAAAGAATTACAGCAATGGCTGATCTGAGAATATCTAGGTTTAATGCTTAAAATAGCTAGTGATTTAAATGGCTTATGTTGATTGGCTGCTTGCAAAGTATTTGCATTTGGCATCTTCCTTAAGCTATCCCTTACATAATTAATTTAGCTGTAATGGATCCTGTACTACAAATACCCCTCGCTACTGATCTCATTCTGTAGCGGTTTCTCTTGTATTTGTAAAACTAGGAAATTCACAGCATAGTGCAATGTCTTACTTTACACTTAAAGTGTAAAATCAAAAACTCGCACGTGTTTGTTTTTTACACTTAAAGTGTCTTGGTCATGCCATTTTTCTTACCTTCCCAGTACAATTTTCTGCAAATTTAGATAACTGCAGACCAGCAGTGTTGGTCTGAGGGTCTAAGAAATAGATACAAATAATGGAGGACACAACTCTAAGCCCTATGGTACACCACTATTATTATTTATTTTTTTTTGCTTTAGAAGTGGCACCTTGACTACTTACAGGGGTTCTCTCACAAAACAAATTAGTAATCCATCACCCAACGTAAGGATTTATATTTGGACTTACAATTCTGTCAATAATGACTTCACTGGGAGTAGAGACAGCAGCTTTGGCCATGTCCAGATATTTTCTATGTGCTGTATAGCCACTATGCACTATTTTGTTAACCTTTTCAAAACAATTAGTGATGTTAAAGAGTCAGAATCCTTTGACAAACCAAATAGATGAGGTTTCAAGGTTAAGATAGTTCCTAGATTAATGAAGTCTAAGATAACGCATTCTAAAAATTTAGATATGACTCTGTTTAAACAAATGGTTCTGTAGTCACCGGGGTCTGCGGTTGGGCCACCCTTGTGTAATGGTATAACAATGGCTATTTTCCAGGCTTCAAGGAATGTAACCAATGGAGATGCTTGAGTGCAAGATAATAAGAACAGGTTCAGATATACATTTTGCTACTGATAATTAGGCAAACTAATGTGCTGAGAAGACTTGATCCATAGTGACTAAATGGAGTGGATGAGACTGTAGAATCTGAAATAGGTATAGCCTAGAGTGCTGTGAAATCTGCAGTACGTAGATCACCTAGGATAGTAGCTATTGTTTCTAGGCTGGAATCCTCATCATCATAAATCCCCATTTTCCTACTTGTATACATAGGATCAGGGAGTCAGATCAACTGTAAACACCTCCTTCAATTCAGAATCTCAGGGCTTAATCTCAGCAAGACGTGGGGTTTGGTGAAAGATAATTGCAATTTACACAGTGCCATTCTGCTACCTTCTTCGACAGTCATGTCGTCTTTCCTTGTTTCCTTTTCCTTTCTTCCTGCCTCTCCCACATCATCGTCAACAAATCATTTTCTACTTTCTTGAACATGTGCCCAAACCACCATAATCTGTTCTCTTTGACCTTTTCTGCATTTGGAGCTTCTTTAGCGTCTGCTCTGTTGTCCTCATTTCTTTGCCTGCCCTGCAGTGTGCATCCTACCACCCATCTCAGGCACTTTATCCCCAGCACTCAACTGCTCTTCCTTCACTGCCCAGGTTTCTGTCCCATACAGTAGTACTGGTTGCACCACTGACTTGTACACCTTACTTTTCAGCTTCTTTGTCATTCTTCTGTCATAGACTACACCTGACACTCTATACCAGTTGACTGCAGCCCTTCTGATTCTAGCTTTGACCTCTTCATTTACATTTCTCTTCTCCTCAACCACCCCTCCCAGAGACCTGAAGCAGTTAACCTGTTCCACTATCTTCCCTTCTATCTCAGTTCTCAGCTTCTTCTTATTTCTTCCATTTGCTGCCATTACCATCATTTTATCTGTTTTAGTTTCATCCCATGTGCTTTCACTTTTGCATTCATTTCCCATATCCTTTGCTGAACTCTTGCTCAGAGTCTGCCTGTAATGCCACATCATCTGCATGTAGTAGATTTGTTGATCTGTCCCCTCTGACCTGTTTGCTAATGTAATCCATCAGTAGTATGAACAGCAGCGGACACAGGGCTGAACCCTGATGCACACTTACTCTCACTAGGAGCCCCTCTGACCGAACACTGTAATTGAGTCATTGGGTCTTTGTACATAGCCTGCACTAATTCTATCATTCTTTCTTGGGACCTTGTCATATGCTTTCTCCAAGTCTATATTTAGCTTCTTCTCAGCTATCTGTCTCATTGCAAACATTGGGTCAGTTGTGCTGCATCCTGATCTGAATCCAAACTGCTCATCTCCCATATTACTTTTTACTATTGTGCATATCCGTTTATCAATCACCCTTTGCAGAACTTTCATGCAGTGTGACAGGAGTGTGATAGCTCTGTCCTGCCCACAGTTGTGGTTGTCCCATTCATTCTTGTACACTGACACAAGCAGGTTTATTCTGCAGTCACCTGGGATAAGCCTTTCTCTCTTCACTGCTATGAGTACCCTCAGTAGCCATTTGTCCTCATCTCTCCCTGCATCTTCATCATATCTGCTGTGCCTTCATCTGAGTCTACTGCTTTCCCTGACTTCATTTTCCTTAGTGCTATTCTTACATCTTCTAGGGTGGGCTCCTCTTCTTCTTTCATCATAGGCTGTGTCTGGGGTAGTACAGCTTCTGTGGGGCTTTCTTCATTCAGAAGCTGCTGGAAGTATTCCTTCTATTTGCCTTTGATGTCCCGTGGGCTGCTGAGCAGGTTGTTGCTGGCATCCCTTATGATGCTGACATTCCCTTACGAAGCATGCCTGCCTATCTTCCTTATCTTTCCATCTTTGCCTTGAAACATGATAAAGTTATTTTGTGCCATTTCTGATTCATTTTCCAGAAGCTGGTAGAGTGCAACTGATGCCTTGTTCTTTGTTACTGCAACTCCTTTCGTAGCCTCTTTGTTAGCCAACCAGTATTCTTTCTTAGCTTGGTCCATCTTTTCTATCTCTGACTTTTTCTTGCACTCTTTCTTTCTTTTGACTTCTGCATTCCACCACCAGCTTTCCTTATGTGCCTTATTTCCATACCTGGCTTGGCCACGTATCTGTTCTATAGTCCTCACACATGCTGTTTATGCCATTCTTCCTCAACTCCACCTACTTCCTCCTCTTCTTGGGGTGCTAGAGTCCTGGGTAATTCCTTGAACTGTTGTACTTTCTCTCCAGTCAACTTCTAGGTCTTCACCCTGGTCTCTCTTATTATTAGAGGCATCTATGACCACTGCTTGAAGCTAATTTTGGCAACCGTGGGACAACTGTTTCACTGGAGATGACTTTACAATCACTAATTCTACCCCAGTGCCTTTTTCCTACTAGGAGGAAGTCTACCTGAGTTGCATGTTGGCCAGTTTTGTATGTGATCATGTGACTGTCTCTCTTTCTAAACCATGTGGTGGCTACTATCAAGCCATTTGCCAGACAGAAATCTAGAATGGCCTCTCTTTCTTTATTTATTCTTGTTGTCCTACCCATGTGGACCCAGGAAGTCCTCATATCCTGATCTGTCTGTCCTGATATTGCATTTAGATCTCCCATTAGCAAGAACAATTCCTGTTGTCCTGCTTTAACTAGTAAGTCATGCAACTGCTGTCTGAATGCACTCTTTTCCTCAGTATCACAACCCTGTTGAGGGGCATAGGCTGAGCTTATGAATAGTGCCCTATCCTTACACTGGAGTCTCAGTGCCATGAGTCTGTCAGTAAATCTTTAATATAGCCGCCACTGACTTCTGACCCCAGTTCCCACACCACTTCTAGCCGGTCGTCCTCCTCCTGAGTAGTAGATTGTGGATCCCAAGCCAAGTGGCCTTGCTGCAGTACCCTTCCATCTTGTCTCTGGATTACATAGCATGTTCAGCCTCCTCTGCATCATCATGTCATCCACTTCCAAGTTGTGCCCTGTCAATGAACCTACATTGAGTGTAGCAATTCAAAGTTCATGTTTAGCAGGTAGATTGGTTTTACATCCAGCTTTCACTCAACAGAGCTATCCCAGGTAATCCAGGCTGGGCAACTGGACTTTGGCCAGTGAGTAGCTTACTGGCCCATGGCTGCCTGGATTTATGATTGGCACACACTGGCCATTTGGGGCACATACACCACTCCCACCATTAGCATGGGTCCCTGGACTATCACCAGCAAATAAACATAGCCATGCCCCTTTTGCTGACCTTAGTCAACATGATCGAATTACACTGTCTAGTGGTTAGCCCTGCCACAGCACACAGTCTGTGATCGGCGTTCTCCTATCTTGAAGATACTGTGCACACAGTAGATGCCCAAAGTGGTTGGTCTGTACAACTCTTTCTCCTATAGGTACCAAGTAGAGTTGGGGCTGCTGTCCACAACTCCATTCATTGGTGAGTTTGAGATGAAAACACTCAGCATGTTTTTCAGAGGCAGGAGGAACCCCAGAGAGACACAGGGAAAAATATGCAAACTCCAGACAGGCACTTACTGGAGATCAGAATCAAACTTTATACCTTGTGCATGGGAAGCAAAGACCTTAACCATTATACTAACTGTTAAGTCCAATAGCATACTTTTGCATTTTTAAGAATGTTTCTACAACAGCCCTTCCATTATAAATGTTCCTGTCATCATTGCATATTACTTGTTTAAAAAGTATTATTGTTTTACATTTCCTAAATTTGTTTGTGTAATTGTGTCAATCTATGTTAAACCTTACTTTGTAAATTGCACATATTTTTTGTTTTTCTTGTAACTGTACATTCCTGGGCTGAGTCAGAGATTGGTCCAGTGTGATCAGTGCCCTAGCTGGTTAAACAAATTTAAGTAAACAAATAACTTAATATGTTTCCTCAAAACCTCAAAAAAAAAAGTTTTGATCAAGACATTCAGTTATGCTTCCTAGCTTCATAAAATAAGAAAATCTAAAAAAAACTTCAGCAGACTGAGGCTCACCAAGCAGTGTGGCCTATCTGCTGTAGTCAGCATTTCTCAAAACAATACCTGTTCGAAATGAAGGGTCTCAGTTATGGAAAAGTATGATTTGATACAGGAAGGCACTTGGTGATAATCACAACACTGAAATAATATTAAAACAAATGTTGTGGCAATAACAGTAACTTAGGGCACATCAGAAAGGAAGTGTCGAACTGTGCTCTAGCCTTGCTACTTTTTAAATAGTAAATGTCATTAATATCATTTACTGGATGTGTTTCAGATATTTTTAAACTATTTTATCATATTGCAACATCCAAAAAACTCCAATCCACCCTCACACCCCACTTTCCTTTAAGTGTGAACTACTGTGAACATCAAATTAACTGTTAGGTGATTTCCTTAAGTGTGATCTTCAATTTATATCAAATTAACTCTTATTTCCAACATTAGGTGTAATCTTTGAGAGGCATTATTGTGGCTTTGATGATACAGAAAGCTATATGCTATACACTTCTGCACTTACAGAGAAGCATCAAATGTATTTGTAACGTTATAAAACAAGGGCAACTTAAAATGTGAGGCACCTTGCAAATATAAAATTAAACTTCTTGCATGGCAAATAGTGACTATTGACCTATGTAGTCTGCCATTTATATGCATTTAACATTCTTCCTCTCCCTTCCTCCCTCCTTTCATTTATCCTTCCCTTTCCTAGACATTCAAGTTTCTTGTAACATTAAATGGGTCTCTTTAATGACTGCTATTACAGTAGAGAGTCAATCATCTGAACTAATTGGGACCAGGGGTAGTTCGGATAATCAAACATACATTGAAATGGATAAAAAACTTCTTCTAAAAATCATGTTTTTTTTTTTTTGCACTCAGGGAATACACTTTTCAAAGATTCAGCACGTCCACTGGACAATAAACAATATTTTTCACACACAAGCAGGCTACAAGTTCAAAAACATGCACAAGCTAATATGTATAACATTTACATATTCAGACTTTATGATTTTTCCTACCCAAAAACTTTGGAAGACTGGGTTTGGATACTTGACATTTCTGATAATTGACGTTTGGATAATCGACTCTCTACTGCACTTAAGATTTAATCAACGTAGCTTCTTATATGAAGAAAAAAGCATATCCAAAAATACATAAAGTTATATGAGTACATTTATATTAGATAAAGATATTCAGAATAAGTTTATTCATTCCAAATTTCAAATATGGTACATTTCCAGACACACCACCTAAAATTAGTCATGTGCTACCAGTCTCTTCTATTTTGAATCTAATATAAGTAAACATTCAGAATGGGGAATTTTTTCTAAGCATTTACCCAGCCTTTTGGAACCCCAAAAAACTAATGAAAATGTCAGTATTATAGCTAAAAGTAACTTTTATTCTTAATTAGAATGATATATTAAATATGTTCAGTCAGTCATATCAAGAAATACTACAAATACTTATATTTTCTTCAACATGCATGCAACAGCCTAAACACATTTTTTCAATGTCATACCCAATAACTTAATGGAGAACCACAGAAATCCCTTTACCAAAGTTTACCAAAGTTGAAACTGAGAAGGTATTAACTGAAACCACGCAGAACTTCCAGACCTGATGCATTCATTTGCACTTTCTATAAAAATTCAAAGAATTTCTCGTGTTGATTTTAGTTAACTTATGCAATCGTTTGAGCATTTATTGAGTGATACTTACCTTACCCAATAAAAATATTTATCTTAAAACCAATCACATTTATTAATAAAGATCATGTTAAAATAGTTTCTAAGTCGTTAATCTAAAATATTCCATTCTAGTGTTAACCTCATAATCTCAAAATAACAATTCAGCTTTGTGGAATCATTTCAAATGCAAGATAACAATATCATGCTGGATTTACCTCTGCACTACAATACGCCTGCACTGGATCAGAAAGCTGTGTTCACTTTGGGTGCAAGTATAGCATGCAATGCCGATCATATTCCTTATATGCTGAAACTTTTCAGAGATATAACCTCTCTCTAAAATTTAATTTCTTGGAATGAGAAATGGTTGCCCCTTTCTACTTTCTCTTATTCTATTCATCACATGTTTTGCAAAAAATCTTTTAACATCCCTTATCCAGGAGCACTGTATTCACTAAACTTCATGTACAAATAACATCCTTACCAGATGGCATATAACTTTATCCCAAAAATCCATTTATTTCCTTATTTGCTTGATAGTGAGGATAATTTCATTAATCATCCTTATTTCTTTAAATATGTAAAATAACAGTGTCATCTCCACTCCCTAATTAGATTATTTACTTAAATGCATTAAAATACTTATGAGTTAAATACCAAACTAAATTTGATTGCTTTGTTCTTTTTAATCTTGATTGAGTTATGACGGCTATTAAATTATATTTAGAGAATCAAATTAAAATTCAATGTGATATCTTGTGTTTCTACATGAAAATGAATGATTTTCCACAAATTTTGTTTTTGCAATAATAATATGTACTGCACTCCAGTGGCTTATTAAAATATTATAGTTTCTCTTCCTTCTTATGGAGAGGAAAACCTTCTAAAGTCAGTCTAAGAAAAAATGGCATACTTTAAATTACAAGGCCTAAAAGTCTAAGAATCAAGGCCTAAAATCTAAGAATCAAGGCCTAAAATTTTCCAAACTCAGTGTTTCTAACTTGTGAAGAATTTTCATTAAAAATTATCTTTGTTTACTGATTGATGAGCAGTTAGGTATAACTTCTGTAGAATTGCCTTAAAAATACTCTACTCTTAAATTACCAAATTGCCTAAAGTAATTAGGCATTGAGTCACTAATTTCAAAAATGTCAATTAAAATACAGGTCTTTTGTTTGTTACAAGGTAATTATAATTTCATGTTCTCATAGACCAGATACTGACACACACACATCTGAAATGGCCAAGGTTTAAACCACAGTCCTTCTTAAAGCTTAATTTATTATAAATAGTTTTTGTAAAACACATTCCTGTGATAGCCTCTGATAAAGGGAAATTCTATGTTATCAGTTCCTGGCAATCTCCCTGTAAATTCAGTTATACCTTCATCAACTCTACATTTACACACATGCATTTCTCTAATTATTGGCACAAGTAACTAAACAACTGTGGTTTATAGCTGGACATGGGGATAGGCATAATGGAGAGCATTTTAGTATTTCTCTTATACTAGATTTTACCATAAATAGTTGATGATTGTGCTGGCTACCATAGGGATTCCCATTATATAAATGTGTCCTTATATCCAAATAAGACAACTGATGCACTGCACATATTCTGGGAATGTTCAGCCAGTATGATAATTTCTATGGTCTTCTTACAAAAAAAATAGAGACAATTAGCATTTCACTGTAGTTTGTTTATCTGTATACTAAATAGATGTATTACAAACATAGGTTAGGAAAGTGATATAATTATTTGATTACTTTTTGCATGGGTTAAATTCTTCATAATGAAGTACTCTCTCAACATAGCATTTATTGCTCTAAAACTCTAGAAATCCTTTATTCATCTAGCTCTCTAATTGTGGAAATTTGCACAGAAATGTTTGGAATATTATACAGTAATCCCAGTTATTTGGAATGATGTTTACATACAAGGTTAACTGCCACATGTGCTGCTGTCACTAAGTTCTAAATGTATTTCTCAGTGTCTGTCATATAATGTTCCCTCAAGCCGCAAGGCAAATTTATTAGTAATGTTTTCTATAGGCAGATAATGTGTTTTGTTATATCATTTGTAGTTACCTCATTCTTAACACTTACATTGAATTGTAAAGCTTATAAATCATGTATTGTAACTTATTTGTCTATTACAAACACTTTAATAAAATATTTGTTTAAAAAGAGCTATATATTTAGATTCAACATCTCCTGAGCTCAGGTTGACAAGGAAAGGGTAAAGAACCTATACCCTGTATTTTTTTCTGATATTAAGGAAAGATGTCAAAGGTAGGTGATCCAAAATGACCTATGACCTATATTCCACATCCCTATTTTAATTCATTCTGCTTTTTCATACACTTTAGTCGATATTCATAAGGAATTTAGATGTCTTCAAAAGGATATGCACTGAGTTTTCAGATTCTGTGTGTTTCTACCAACATATTTGTCATATTTCAGCAGTGTTATATAGGAAACTAAGGAGCATAATGAAAAAATATAGCAATCTACCTGAGGTTCCCACATATCTGTAGGTATCTGCTTGTGAAAGAGCTAATATGATTTCTAATGAATCATACTGTGATGGAGTCATAAAGGAGATGTGGGAAGGAATGCACTTTTATCAGTTATCTTTGGTGCTCTGCAAATGTACAGAATTGAACTGTTCCAAACGTTCTGCCTTATCTGACTGTGAAATGACAACCTCATCATTGACATAACACATTAGAAGAGAAGTTTCACTCCACTTAACTTGACCTTGCAGATTTGTCATATCCCATATTTGTTAGGTTTCCTGTAAGCAAAAAAAAAAAAAAAATTGGCCATCTACATCAAAAATATATTTTTAAACACACCTTTATTGAATTATATTATTGAATTTGTGACATAGGCAGTTTTACAGTTATACAAAAGTAATCAAACTGTATTAATGAATTCATATTGATAAACATTATACTTCACTTATATTGCTATATATCATATAACCTAAGCAACATTACATAAATTATTCAAATACTGCCCCCTTTTTTAACAAGAAACATTTTTACTAAACCATCATGTACGACATAAGCAATCATACGTTTATGTAAATGAAAGCAAACCACATCAATACAATCCGAGTAGCAAGCATTTTACATCACAAACCATACTGACACTCTCCCAGCTGCAAACATTATGCATGACTTAAAATCTACCTGATCATTTTCAGTCAGACATTACATAGTTTACACAGCTCTTTTAAGTGTTGAAATAGCCTAGACTGTTTAATGAAACATCACATGCCACTGCTACTTCATGACTAAATTTCTACCTTAAAACAAACTTAAATATATATTAAGTATATAATTGTCATAGTATGTAACTGTCTTGTAGAAAAGTATACAATTGTCAAAGCTACTCTGTCTGTCTGTATGTATGTATGTATGTATGTATCTATGGAGTTTTTCTCCCCAGGCCTCCACTGAAAATGGATCAAAAGCTAGTCGGACTATCCCAATTAACAAATCTAAAATAAATTAAAAAATAAAATTAAAATAAAACCTTGCATTCATTATTAATAACCCTCATATATAAAGACTCCACTCCTTACCTTAACAGGTAAAAGTAAACATAAAGCATCTACAAGCCACCCCAACACCCAATAAGCCCATTTGCAATAGTATAACTTAATAAGACACAATTGCTTTATCCCACTGTACTTACAGTATCTGCCATTTGGAAAATAGAAAAGTAAGATAGAAAATGAAAAAATGCCCCAACTCACTAACAATTAAAATGTGTTCTGTGTTGTCTGCTTTGTTTCACCCACTACCTTAGAGTTGTTTAAAACTTTAAGTAATGTTTCCTGTTTCCACAAAGGTGTCTTTGCTAGAGACTGCTGAAATCCTGGGCCAGTTTTTCATAATCACACACTTGCCATAAAGGTAGCTGGAGGTACCCACTACCACAGCCCAACTAATTATTGTTTTAGTACCCCACTTCCGTTGCCCAGTTATTAAGCAATGACTGAAACAAGTGGCCTGATGTGAGTTTAGGGTGCCATCAACAATGAAGGGAGATGTCACAAATTTGCCCAACAGCAACTTCTGAAAGCAACCTAATTCATTAATGACAACTTACCTAATGACATGGGTATATACTGAAAACTTTTAGATGATACGTGTTGCCTTTTTAGGTATGTCAAACTTGATCAACACCAGTTCACTTATAAAACATCCTTGATGCTAGCAATCATACACAAGGATTTGTCAGTTGCAATTCAACATGCCGTATTGCTAATAACATGAATTTCCCTAAACTGCGGCATGTAAGTAAACCAGTTAATGCCACAGAGTACTGTATTTCTGAAAGGTGTTTAGCAGAATCATCACTGAGTACATGTGACTAGGCAGGTCAGACTGGACCCTGCGGTATGGTCCCAATTCCTATGTTAAATAATAGTGTGTCGATTTTGACAAAGTGAATGGATTACTAAATGCGATACTGAGCTGGACACATATACAGTGAGATCAGTGAGGCTGGGGGCCTGCTTAGGAAGGTAATGGTTCACCATTAGATGACTGGAAAATTGGGACAGTACACTAATAAGGGAGCAAGCACGTCAATCTGAGGGAATGAGCTTGGCAATAAGAATTATCATTATAAGCCAAACACAATCGGGCTAGGCTTATAAATGCCCCAGGGCAGATAGCCTAGTATGAACCTATGAACCTATGAACCTATGAATATAAACTTTTACTGAAGGCTATTATTACAGCACTAAACAAAAAGAAAATAAATTCAGACAGAGTAATGGTCTTCTTGTTAAACTTAGTCTTGTAGGCAGTTTAAACATTGATATACCTTTCTTAACCTGTTGCTATTCAGGTAAGATCAACAAAGTAGCTGACAGCCTAAACCAGTACCAGCTATGCAGGGTACAGGCACTAGTGTTTGGAGCAGAGTTGTATCCAAAAAGGATATGAAGGAAAGTCTAGGAGACTGTCAAAAGTATACAGGATGGTTGATGAGTGAACCTTGGACTACCAGCTAGAAAAGTGCTTATAATGAACACGTGGAACATTTGAGCATTTTCTACATTTGCTGTCTCTGCAGAATAGACTCCTAATGTCAGTGAGATTTTAGCATATTTAATACATGGATGGAAGCAGGGAGGTTCACTTAGGATCATTAGACTTCACATAGCAGCTCTAAGCTTTATCACGTGCATGGACTACCTGACTTTACCAAATACTGGGCAGTCAGCAAGCTTCTCAGAGGAAAGGGGGGAGGGGGTCCCAGCATGCAGTAGCGATAAAATCCACCAACATCAAACATGGGATAATGTTTGCATTACAATCAATCAGGTCCTGCTGAGATGATCAACAAATGATCAAGGGTGTAAGGGTAAATAAGTTATACTGGGGGCTACTCTGGACCCTTTGTTGTTCCCTGTCAGATAAGCTACAATGCTACAGTCCCTGGAGACTGTTGATATCTTCAGTACATTTCTGTTTAATCTGCCTTAAGGGTAGTTCCTTTCTGCACAATATTTTCAGATATGGCAGAAGAATTAATTAGCATCCCAAGTCACTGATTCTGCCTGGGATTCTCCACATTCTTTAAGTATTTAGAGAGCTTTAGATTAGGCCCAAGATGCTGCACCCCTAGATCATATTAGTTATGCAAGGTGGTGGTGATCTAGGGCTTACCTGAGATATGTAAATTAAAAACAGAAGAAAAGGAGAGCAAAGGCAGTGAGAATAACGTCAATCAAAGGGAGTGTCAATATCTAGAGGGTAGCGCTTATGCCAGTATTGGTATGCGCACTAGCCTAAGCATTTTGCTTTCCTACAGTTTATATTATAAGTTTTTTTTTTTCATATGACATTATTTTTCATTTCTTTGTGCCAACAGGAGAAGATCAATGCACCCTGAGGCTGGACAGCTAGGATGTCACCCTACAAAGTGGAAGCTCTATTGGATGAGTTAGTAGTGGACATGGATTAGGCTACATAGTTAAGAAGGAGTTGCTATCACTCGTTGTGAAATCTTTAATAGTCATCAAATTCTCAAACTACCGTGATATGTTCAGCGGTCATTGGCAGACAGTGGTGCTGGCTGACTGTTTTTCAAGAAGCAACAGCATGATTTAAGAAGTTTATCAACCAAGTATGGCAAAGATGTCAGGGTTTTAGCGTTTTAGTCCTAGATGAACTCCATCTTTCTCATATCACATAGGAGCCATTTCATTTCTTTCATTTTAGCCTTGTCCTCTTGAATGTGCATCTTAGACTGCTGTTGTTGGACCTACCAGGCAATATTCATGTTAGATATAATGGGGCCTTGGAAGTTATTAAGAGAGAGAGAAGCAGGTGAGTAGGTAACTGGGCTATAGTGTGAAGGAAACTCATGGAATTTAGGCTGCAACTGAAGGAATAAAGATTAGTGGACAAAAGAGACGTCTCCTCTCATGACAGCATGGTGCCAGTTTAAAAACGTTAATATCAAAAGAAAGAAAAACTGATGCTGGATTGGGGAAGAAGGGATGTAGCCGACCTTCCATTAAAAAAGAAAAATGTCTTATGAGGCAGACGGGAGGGACAGAACATGATCTTCTTGAGGAATAATGAGTCAGGGAGGTAAGAGATCAGTTTGTGGGAGGGGGCAGGCATCGTTTTTATGTATTTTATTTATTTGCTTTACTTGCTCAGTACATGTCTACATTACTAAGGTTCAGACAATTGCATATCATGCTAAATGAGACAACAGTGGGGGATGCCATGGTATGGCTGGGCTTCAGGCCTCTGGTCAATTTGTAGGAGCTTTAGGCTGAAGAAAGCAGTACAACTGAATCTATACAGATTTGACTGATCTGTGACGTGGAACATGTAGATAAAAATATAAACAGTAATAAACTTGACATGATATGAGATTTTACCTTACTATAGAAGCAGAAGTGATACTATGGCACAAACCTCAGCTCATGACAGTTCTATAAAGATTGTTTATATATATGTGAGTAAAGTTTGGCTGGAGTGACACTCAGAAGTTTGTCTTTAGTGAGGAAAGAGGGGAGTTAAGGGACAAATGCAATAGTTAAGTAAATGTACCCTCTCTTTCACTAATTTATATAAGCACAAACACACTGTGTTTGCTGCTGTATGGTAACCATGGTGGTTGGAACACAGGAGTTAAACATTCAGAGAAATATATGCTAAGTCTGAGGTTGGGAATGCTTCAGGGTATTTTGTCTGCTCCGAAGTATGTTGATTATATACAAGTAGTGGGGTACTGGCCCAGCTCCTTCTCCATGACCAGGGTGTCACTTTGCTTTTAACTCTGGTGCATTTTTCTTAGAAGTATAGTTTACATTTCAGACATTTAGCAGCTGAAATTTTGAGTCTTCTCAGTCAGGAAACTGCCTACTTGTCTATCGTTATGATCTGCAGAATTATATTTCATAGTCGAGAGTTTTTGTTCAAGCATATGTGAGTTACACATATCTTGTTATATCAACATGCAGTGTGCCATTGCATTTAGGGTTATCACCTCTCCCTCTTTTCTTTGGAATGTCTCACATTAGGCAGTTATGCCCTGTGAAGAATGACAAAAATGGCAAACGTCCTGATGTTTTTGGAGAAAATGTATTTTCTGATGCTCATTCAGTATTGCAAAAGATCATGTCTGATATAATATATCGTAAATACCTGCATATGTGATATTAAAACAAAATGATTAAACAAAATTCTGCATTAGAATTCTTTATTTTAGTAGTAAAATCGAAGTACATCTTTTTCATCTGTTGAGGACTTGGTTTGTCCTGCAAAATCTTGTGTTTCATTAAGAAGTGTCCCATATGACGACACCTGAAAAGACGTCAATCCTAATTGCTTTTCAGTAGTTTGCACTCACTGCTGACTTGACTTAGGTGAGAAGGAGATGGTTGTATTCATGCAGTAGCGCTGATGAGTAAATATGTTATATGTGTATGCACATCTAGCTGGGATACACCTTTATGCAGTTTTAGCAGTAGTAAACATTCTGTAAATCTGTGGTCCAATATGCCTTTATTGCTTATGAATTACATCACAACACATTCAGAGCCACCTAACTGTTGATTTGATCTATACATATATGAGTAAACATCTTTGTCCTGAACTTTAAAATGTTATCATGTTTAGTTGTCAAACAGAGAATTAATGTGTGATGTCAGAGAATGGATTAAATGAAACAGAGCTAGATTTAGGAACTAACTTGCTAAGGCTTTGTAAGGGTGTCTCACTAGGCTGCAAGTCAAATGCTGAATCATAAACATTTGAGTATGTGTGACTCTGTGCTAAGCAGTTGCTCTGAATTTTGTATTTTGCTCTAGTATGATGCTAAGAGCAAACGACTTGCTCCAAGTAGCAAAATGTCTAGGCTAAACAATTACTACTTTTCTAAACTGCAAGCAGCTATTTTCCTGTTCTTTAGCCACAAATTCACATTTGGCAAGTACTTTTTTTTTAATCTGGGAATCACCTGCATTCAGACCTCAGTTAATTGGTTAGCTACCCAGCTATGGACTGCTGCTGTAATCATTGTATTACCTGTGCTGTATCTACAACTCAGTATTTAGGATGTGTGCTATGGAAGACAATTACAGTTAAGGCTGTGGAAGGCACCAGTACAACCATTTGGTATGTGAAAATCTGGCACCTCTGGTTGAAAGGAGCAACAGTCGGGAAGCAAATGTAAAATTCCAAAACCTGAGGCTGCGCACATAGTAAAGATCATGAAAAAGGTTGCAATTTGTAATTGTGTTATCAAAATAAAAATTGTAGAAGGATTTTATTATTTTTTTAGTTATAAGCATTTTCTAAGATAAAAAATTAATAGTAGCTTGTCGAAGAAAATGAAGTTCTGTAACATATAAGTAGTTTTAAACTACATATGAATGCAAGAAAAATCACCAGGAAACAAATTAATGACACCTGCAGTCAAGTGACATGCCAGCTGAACTGTATTTATGCTGTGTTCCCTTTTATTTACATAATTTGCTATCTGCTCCATAACATTTTCATATTGTTTGATACATTGCAAAATATCCCCGCATAAGGACTACAATGTATTTCTCTGCGATCAGCTTTGTAAGGAAATGCTTACTGACATCTCATTTAACCTATTACAATAAACAATTCATCAGTTAATTTTCTATGAGTCTTCCTGGGAATAGAACCCAGCAAGAGGTATATGTGTATACATACCAAAATTATGGTCCAGAGTCACCAACTAATCTTGAGGTTTAAAATAATTAGCAGACCTACTCGGTCATAAGGGGGTTGTACTGTCCTTACCCATAACCATGGATTACCCTCCACAAAAGCATTGTCTACAACAGAACTTCATGTTTCTTTCCTGCTCATTCCTACATCCCATATGCATTTTTCTTCCATATTGTCCCTGACTGCTTCAAGACTTCAAATTCTGAATAATTTGTAAATAAACAATTTCAACTACTCCTAATTTTTTTTTGAGTCAATATGATTTGAGATTTTTGAATCGGATACTGTCACCATCTTATCCTTCACATAACCATCCTCTCACCTGTCAAACTCTGCCTACAAGAACCATCTGCACCTTGTCCAATAGTCACTTTTGAGCACACCTCATTCTTTCAACACAGCCAATATTCATTTACAACAAATTTCATTATCCTTGAAATACAGCATCAAAATGCCTTGTTTTACTTAAAGTAGAGAGCATGAGTGCCCTGCACCATTCATTTTCTATTTGCTATTATCATCAGTTTTTTTCATTGATAATCCTATGCCTCACAACCAGTCTTCACCGAAATCTGAACAGTTTCACAAGCATCTCCTGTCCATATACATAGTTTTGTGACAATACTCAACTCCCAGCTCTGCACTTTTAATACAAACCTTATAATAGCCACATATATATAATTATCCATGAACCAGTTTTGTACTCCACCACTTAACTACACTATTAACATTTTCTGCTCTCCCTAGTTCATTAACTCACCTCACTTCTATTTCTTTGAATTTCTAAGCTCTAATCACCTCATCTATTATCTATTTGACAAAACCACTAACACACTTTTTCAGATGCTATTTGTTTAACATTTACTGCTGTATATCTTTTAAACTCTACTAGTTGCCTTTATTTTACATGAATATAATCTAATTAGCAAATGTAGGTGTAATTGTTAGTGTATATTACATGTCTGTTTAATGTTTCTAATATCTTGGAACCTTTCTCCTTGGGTCCATCATAAAAAATGGGTTTTCACTAAACCCGTCAGGATAAAGCTGGTAAGGAGAAACAAAATAAAGTAAATAATATAAAACTTCATTTTGTTTGGTTATTATTTACAAAAGTAAGAGCCACATTGTCTGCATGACATACACTCTAACATACAAGTACTCATACTAAGTACTGTTTTGCAGATATTCCTATTTTAAAATTTCAGACAAATAATTTTAATGAACTTATCTACCCGAGCATGAAACAGACAGTAAACTGTTTCACTTCCTACATCATATTTTGGTCATTTTATTATCGTGAAGCTACTATTGCTGTTAAATTAAATACTAAATTACCAGTCAGTACATAGATAAATATTTAGAATATGCAAGTTTATAGGTAGATGAGGACTGTATCGTAAAGGAACAGCTGTTGGGAGGTGTTCTTTTTTATAAAAAAACAAGAAAGACAGCATAGGGCCACTGATTTTCCTTGCTGTTTTGCTGAAAAAGTAAAGCAATGTTGCAAATAAAGCAGAAACCCTTTAAAACAAATATAGAAATATATGTAATCATTTCTGTAAAAGTCAATTCATTAACAAATTTCATGATTGCATGATTGTTAAATTATCTCCTGTTGTTCAGAGAAGTTGGGTTGAATTGTGTTATATTCAAAGGGTGAGGATGCATTAGCTTTATAGAGCAGTCTTATTGGAAAATTAGCTTTAAGAACAGCTGCACATTACTTCTGCTTTTTTTTTTGCTCATAAGAAACCATTTCTTGTTTATCCATCTGCAGTGTAGGTTGCCTTTCTAAAAGGAAAAAAGCAATATCAAGAATATAAGATTATAGCAGTTTGATTCACCCAGATATGACTCACTCTTTAATAAGAAGGATTTCTATTAAAATAACAAGTGCTGATATTCTCCATTAAAATACAGACAGAGATGTATGTCTTATATATCTGATTCTGTAGAACATTTTAAAGGATTAAACACAAATATGCTTAAATGTCTACAAGGAAAAAAACATACATAAAAGGAGAGATACTTGTGGCATTTGGTTTAATGTCAAACCCTGGGGTGCCAGATTTTCATGATGCAGTACAGACTCAGCGATTCTGCTCTGTTTCTAATTTTTTTCTAGATTGTTGGAAGAAATTATTCTCTCTAGATTGACATACCTGCATTTCTGATTATACCTTTTATTCATGTTTGAGCAAAGTTGACATTATTTCTTCAAGAATTCCATAGAAAGGAGTACAGCTGTATAACCATTAATGGTGGTATGTGAATCTAATGTGCCTGTTTGTGCTGCTGTGTTAGGGGCACAAATGATTCTTGTGGAGAAAAATTATTCTCTTACCCTTCAAGTGGATAACAAAGAATGTGAAGGACTGCACTTTAAAAGAGCCGTCTAATAGGGTTGCACATGACTTTACAGTGGAAAAAAAATACCATTGGGAAACTTTAGATATACAGGCTGTTTGGACTGGATTACATAAGAATGAAATTTGGGAGACATAAGCCTTAAGATAAAAGAAAGAACCTGTATGGTTGAATATCATGTTATCCAAACAGATATACATTTACTATAAATAAGATCAAAGCAGTTTCTAGAGGTAGGGAGGAGCCTGCAATAGGACAAGTTGCGCATCACTGAATCCCGAAATTCTGAATGTGACATTTTTTTGAAAATCATCTTTATTAAGCTAACTGTGTACTTATAGCTGTGATTGACATCTTTGTAAGTAATTTACATCATTTCAATAACAAAAATCAAAAATTAACCTACTTATAATATTGTTGTTCAAGATATTCAAATTTAGTCCTTTCGGGTTTCTTTTGGATTCATAGTTTGTGTGTTTTTGTGATGCCACCAACGTTTTTATTCCAGAACTGCATGAATTCAAGGAAGCATAACTTCCTAGAAGTATATCAAGCTAAATGAGAGGTATACATCTCCATTCATTTTGAATATTATTTAACATTTCGACGGTGTTATTTATAATCCCGAGGTCTGCATTTTCATATTATTCAAGAAGAGCACTGCTATGCCTATATGCTGATACAATAATCTCAAATTATTCATGCTGACCACAGAAATGTCAAAGCTTTTTTATCAGATTATTTTCTTTTTTTTAAACACTTTTATTGAATTATCACTTGTGACATAGGCACACTTACATTTATATAAAATGAATCAAACTGTATTAATAATTAAAATTAACAAACATTATGCTTCATATATATATTGCTATATATCATATAACCTAAGCAACATAACATAAATTATTCAATTCCTGACCCTTGTTTAAACAAGAAACATCTTTATTAAACCATAACTTGCAACTTAAGCAATCATACATTTATATAAATGAAAACAAACCACACCAACACAATTCTAGTTGCTAGCATTTTACATCACAAACCATACTGACACACTCCCAGTTGCAAACATTATACATGACTTATAATCTGCCCAATCATTTTTGGTCAAACATTGCATAGCTCATTTAAGTCCTGCTTCTTTTAAACCTCATTCCTCCCCTGTATGTATTGTTCCCACAATTCCCATTGTTCCTATGTAGTTTGATCCTACCTTTTTCTAAAGATAACACTTCCAGTTGTTTTATCTCTGTTACTATACTTATTAGAATTAGTGAATATAGAAGTGTGAAAGCATTCAATAACAAATGCTTAATTTTCTGAAATGTGAAAAGCTGGTGAAGATAATCCTTAAGCAAATGCAAAGTACTACATGAAAATATAAAAAATTGTCATATAATATCGGAGGTATTCGGGTATCATGGGCAAACAAGGCTTTGCCCAAGCACATTAGAAGTATTTTAAGGTAAGAGGTATGCAGAGAAAGCTACTTTTATTAACTTTTAAAAAATATAAAGGAGTATTATATGTTTTCTACACGGGCATTATTATGTGGAAAACTTTGCTGCTTCTTTAAAAGAGTGGAAACTAACTGAAAAACAATCTGTCTTATCCTCCTCACACAGGAGACACCTGATATTTAAATTAACAACAACAGTCTTATTAGAGCTACCCTTACAAACATTACTTTCATTTGAAACTGCAGTTACATTATCTAACACCTTACTTGGATGGTTCATCACTAAGATTAACTCTATACACTGCTCACCATGACATCACTAACTAAGTTTAACTCTATACACTGCTCACCATGACATCACTAACTAAGTTTAACTCTATACACTGCTCGCCATGATATCACTAAGTTTAACTCTATACACTGCTCACCATGACATCACTAACTAAGTTTAACTCTATACACTGCTCACCATGACATCACTAACTAAGTTTAACTCTATACACTGCTCACCATGACATCACTAACTAAGTTTAACTCTATACACTGCTCACCATGACATCACTAACTAAGTTTAACTCTATACACTGCACACCATGACATCACTAACTAAGTTTAACTCCATACACTGCACACCATGACATCACTAACTAAGTTTAACTCTATACACTGCTCACCATGACATCACTAACTAAGTTTAACTCTATACACTGCACACCATGACATCACTAACTAAGTTTAACTCTATACACTGCACACCATGACATCACTAAGTTTAACTCTATACACTCCTCACCACGACAGCTGCAGAGTTTTACAATATCATCCCCAGTTCCTATAGTCTGAGTACCAGTTATCTGACAAATAAGAACTTACCATCATAATCCCAAAGTCAGTCTGAGTAGAGCTATAAATAACTTTGTTACAACTGCTGTTAAAGGTTTGGGTAACATTATTTTTTATAATCTAAACAACAGAAATACAATGTTGCAGTTTGAATTATCATTCCTATTCTCATCAAATACAGATTCAAATTCAGAGCTAGATCATGGTTAAATGGGGCCCTAGGCAGGGTAATGGATTGCTCCCCGCCCTCCATATACACATGAGCCCCCTCTTGCGCACACAACAGCACCCCGCAACATCTCCTCCACCCTGCTGCCATTCCGGTGTTCCATTGCTTCACTATTTCTCCCCAGTTACGATAAACACTCCTCAAACCTGTCGCTCCGCATAGTATTTTCCTTCTTTACTTCTACAATGATTACAGATATTTGGATTTAATTTAAAACTTTTATTTCAAATTTTATAGCATGAACACTGATAGACATTGGCTAAACAAAACAATACAGTCTCGCAATGAAAACAAACTTGGCATTAAGAGGAAACTTCTCAGTCCTTGAAACTCACATTCGTTGAAATGACATTGAAACCCACATTCAAAGAAAACACATCTGGCCAGTGGCAGATTGTTTACCTTTGGGCTATTTTCAAACCATAGGCCCCTTGCTCACAATTTTAGAACCATGCATCCAGACATCCATGTGTTCTGATTGTATTAAGTTATTTTCCTTGTAGAATACAGCACCACTTATGTTTTAAATTTGTAGTTTTGAACATTTTTCCAGTAAGTAATGAAAGAAAATGTATGAACCAATAGTAACAAAGCTGTCCATTTCAGAACATTTCAACCACAAAAGGCCACTCAAACTTCTGCAATTGCAATACACCAATATGCGAATAATGCACAATCTCTACAGAAGTAAAAGTCACTTGAATAATTCAATATTAAAAATATTGGTGCTTGCAAGCAACTTTATATTTCAGTGCTTCAACTATAAATTTGGTGCCTGCTACCCCTTGAAGAGTAAAGTGCCTGTGTTACATTAAGAAAAAAAAAAAACAATTGGTAAGCTGGTAATATTGCAGTAGGCAATTGATGGCAAACCTACAACACATTCATAATTACTAGGTATCTCATCCAAAGGAGGACAAACTCAGGACTGCAGCACCTCCACCCTTAAAGTACAACACAGTATCAACAATTCATCTATGTGGTGTGTGACTAGAAACTAAAGACTTCTATATCAAAAGCAAGTATGCCACCTCTTGTGCTACTGACACAGCTTTCAGATTCCATATCACATTGATAACCATTTACTAAACAAAACAGTTGCACTCTGAAAACAGCATCATGAGCAGCAGTAAACTTCTCTTCCTTGAAGTTCACAATTCTTTGAAAATGTACTGAAACTCCACTTCCTTGAAAATGCACTGAAACTTACAATTAGTTGAAAATGCACTGAGATAGTTGGTATAATCATATCTCTCAACTGTCCAGATTTTTGCCTCATACTTTTGATCTGCTCCTCTTAAAATCTGTTTTTTTTTTCTGTCAAACTACAGAGGACTGAATTCACTAACTATTGACATACAGTTGAGTTTTAGACTTCATATCCTTGTTATTCTAACAACATTCTAAGATTTATCAGAGCAATATTTAAAATCTGTCCCCGTTTTGGAGTGTTTGTCCCCCCCATTACTTAAGGCTTTGCCCATATTTCTTGTATTAGAAAATTGAGAGGTATGGTTGGTGTAGAGGATTCAGACACTTGTATCCTATAGCCAAGGTACAGGGCTCGATCCTGGTTAAATTAATTAACCTACCATTCTTACCTAGGGCATTTAACATACAGTACCTGCAATGTTACACAGCAGAAATAAATGTTTTGTTCCATTGTAGCCTGCTCTTATGTGCCAGTTTACTAAAATATCTGCTCTATTCTGTTTCATTTGAGGAATTACAAACATTAGATGCATGTTGTGTGAGTAGATGCTTGCACACAGGGATGTAAGGGTGTTCTTAAAGAAGAACACCCTTAAAGAAGATGTGTAGTTGGTTTTTACTTGTGGCAGCCACCTTAGTGAGTGGGGACCTCTCCCAGTCATTGGGCTCTAGGGGACTGCATGGGTCACCTAGTGCTGGACCTGGCTCTGGTCACATTTATTGAACATCTGTTGCATTTGGTGTTACCACCTGTAAACTCTGAACAACTTTTGCCATACACATTGCAATTACTGCATTTAACTAACTAGCTCCTATAAATAAGACCATTTAAACAAAACTCATCCATCTAGTCCATTTAGCTAACAAAACAGTAGTACAAAAATAAACAAACTAAATTACTTAAAAAAACAGTACCACTTATTGCCCTTACACCTGACACGAGACACTAGTCACATCGACTTGTGAGCTGAACACTTTGCAGTACAGCACACAGCCCCAGATAGGTAGACATGGTCCCTTATTCTTTCAAAAAACAGACTTGCATTAAAGAGAGATCCAGATCAGCCAACTGTACTCTCCTACACGTTGTACCCGGGAAAGTTGACCCTCTCACCCTGCCCTAGCTATGGTACTGGCTTTTCCTATGATACTCTTCCCATAATGCAGCCTTCTGAGATATATTTTCTATCTAGATTGTTAAACAACATAGCACACTTCAAGCATTGAGATTTTGTGAAATGTTGCGCTGGTAATGCAGAATGCAGACTTTTTTTTTCCTTGTGTGCAAAGCTAGCATGGAGTGATGCTCCACATAATTGGAGCAACCCCAGTTTGATATCTTCAAATGCTGTAGGCTCATTCTGCTTGTACTATATGCATATGTTATATATCTGTATATTGCAGCTATGCTTCATATTGTTTCCATATGGCTGTCCTTGAGTTATGTGGTAGATATGTGTAAGACACTGTTCACAGTATTACCTCTGACATGGCATTTATTCAGTCATGAGAGTACATATGCTTATGTATTGCTTCACAAGACAGATAGAGGACTATGCATTCTGTTCTATGTCAATTCCAGCTATTCATTCTTGGATAACTGGACTGTCCATTTTACATTTTATGTAATACAATTGTTTAAAAAAGGGAGTAACATGGTAAAAATGTAATTTCTCCAAGCCTTTTGGGTTTCTAATACCATGAAGGGAATGGATCCCATTACTAAGTTAAAGTATGATTAAAGTTCATGAAATTAGTATTGATTCAGTCTTTGATGTTAGCCAAAAGTGTTTTTCATGGCACCCACAATGTGCCCAGAACTGACTCCTTTTACAATCATATGAACTTACTTGCACTAGTAGCATATCTAAATAAGACTGCAAATAATTTTTATGAGACCCATTGCTCTTATTACTGTTGGAACTGTCTGGGTATCCTTTTTCCACATTTCCCTCATTTCTGCCTGCAAGACCTGACTTTGTTTCTCTATGTACATAAGATGCTGTAATCACGTAATGTAGCAATTTCAGTTTGGACTACTATATCTGTTTTTCTCCCATCTATTTTCTGAACTGTTGGTAATGGGTGGTCCTATATGATATAAACTTCATCATTCTCTATAATGCTTTGTAGCTCTTGTTTCCAATGCTTCTCAGCTGCCTCAGTATTGTAATGTTTGTACAGTTCCCAATGCAACAGTCTTGCCACATTACTATGCAATTCAGTAAGCAGGCCCTTCCCTCTGCCATTAGTCTATTCCAACTAGCAACAATGTGTGCAACTGTTTCCAGTTCTGTTTTACAGAACCAGCATTTGTCTGTTTCTCCCACATGCTGAATGGACTTAGTAAACCAACTTGTACATAGTCCACTGTTTCGATTGCCAATATCAGCCTTTCCTCTTTTGGTTTAAATTCACCTCTCCTTAACCATTCCTACAACAACTCCTGATTGATATGAGGTTGTTCCAGGAGATTTCTGTACTTGCAATTATATTTATGCCTTTTCCATTTTCTTATGTTCTCATCTGATCCTTCTTATATTCTTTCTTTTTTTTGTTTTGTTTTGGCACATTCAGTTGCTCCCTGATTGTGGTCTACTTTTAGTTTGGTTTCTATTCTTCCTTGCTTGACACCAATATGCTTCTACTAAACTAAGCAGGGAAGTCATCTTAGACTTGGTCTCTTCATATTTGAAAACATTTACTATGCTTGGATCTGATGCGGTCCGCAGATATGCATGCAGTCCTACAAATGCAGATATGTACATGTAGTCAGTTTTGAGGAGGCCCTTTCCTCCTTCAGAATGAGGAATAAAGAATCTTGGTATGGACTGATTTTTATATATCATTTGATGAATGCATAAAACATTTTTCTTGTTTTCCTGTCGAACTTATCCAATACCTTTTGGGGCCAGTCAATCACCCCAAAACTGCACTCTAGAATAGGAAAATCAAACTGATTTATAGCATGGGCTTTATACCTAGATGTCAGGGCTGTATTGAGTATTAATTTTAGTCTTCTAAAATATTCCTCACTGAGTTTTTTTTTTTTTGCACTTTTCATGTTTTATTGTCAATCCTTCATCAACTTCCAGATATTTATACAATCCCTACTCAAGATCCTTTCTATCACATTCCGGTCCCGGACTGGTATTTTCTTTGTGCTGCAGCTTTCCTGCTTTAAATGTTACCCTTGCACATTTATCAGGATCAAATGACATTCTTATATTATCTGAGAAAGTTTTGACCACTCCAATTTGTGCTTTCAGCTCCTCATCTGATGAACTATGCAGTTTTAAATCATCTACAAAAAGAAGATAGGAAGTCTTTACATTTTGTTGTTTTCAGGAAGCCAAATGGTAACCATGACCTCATTCGTTAAGTAGACAGCTTAATGGGCTAAGAGCAAGACAAGAGAGTTGGGTTTTCTACACTAAATCCTGCACTTTATAGGTAATCCATAACTTCAGTTTCTGTTTCTTTAAATTCTCAATTACTAATCCTCTTTTCTACTTCCCCCTTTGTTTTCTTATTTTTGTATTATAAAACTATCCATATCAGGATGCCTTTGCCTGTATTTCTCTTCACATATCTGTGATGCTGCTTTTTTGCATTAATTAGTTTTGCATACTCCTTTGCATAAATATTACACCATATTAAATCTCTTTTTCTTTCCCCTGTCTATATTTCTTCTTCAGATGCCCTCCACTCCACCCTTTTCTCCTTTCTTTGGGGACTCATTGTTCCATCATGCTGTGACATAACCTGTATTAGACTTTCTACATTAAATCCTTCACTTTGCAGGTATTCCATAACTTCAGCTTTTATTTGTCAGCTTCTACTTTACTAATCTTCTGTTCCATGTTTCCCATTTGTGATCTTATCTTTGTACTATGCAGTTTTCCATATTCTGGTGCCTTTGCCTATATTTCTCTTCAAGTATCTTTGATGATGCCTTTTTGAATTGATTAGCTTGGCCATCTCCTTTGCATAAATATTACACTATATCAAATCTCTTTTTCTTTTCCATGTCCATGTTTCTTTTTATACCTTCACAAATATCTATTTTTTGTTTATAATTCCGCACTTTCACAGTCACTTCTTTTTCCAAATGGCCCAAGGTTTCTTGGTCTATATAATTTTTTTTCATGAATCTGCTGTATTAATGAACACAAATTTGCATTGGAAGCTTTTGACAGTTTTACTTGTGCAAGTATTTTTCTTTCCTCTAATTTCTCTCTTAATCTTTTTGAATATCTTATATCTGGAAATTCTGGGCTTCTTGCATAATAATAACAATACAGAACTTTTTTCTTATCTTTGAAAGTCCGCTCCATCATTTTTATGGCTCTTTTTTGGCCTGACAGTTTTTCTGTTTTTTTGTGGACTACTACAGTTGACAATGGGGGTCCCACTAAGGCTGCAGACATGCATTTACAAATTCTTGGAACAGGATGAGCACTATAATTTCTCCTTTTTGCATCCTGACTTATCTCTATATTCATTATAACAATTCAGTGCTTTAGTGGAAATGTTCTATATGCTCTGGTACATATATATGCACTCTCAGCACTCTGTTTGACTTATGGAGATCAACCACCTGTTGGAAACATTTTGTGGGACTTCTGTCCTTCTAGGTTATCTGTTAGGTAGGCTTTGTCTGATCCTGTTGATGCATTTGTGATGTGTATCCTCATGGTGTAACCAATGAATCCTCATATATCTTTCCAGAGTATACAGAGCACTGCATTTGCCCCTCTGTCCTACTTGTATCGAATATGGAACCTATGTGATACTCCTGTCTTCAAATCACTCTATGTTCACCTCAATAGGTATGCCACTGGTTTGGAGAGATAACCCTTATGGTTCTGTCTGCCTTGCCCCCTGGTTCTGTGTATTCTGGTCTTCCTAAAGTAATAATTAGAAGTTCCCTTATTGTGTCATTCCTAAGAGATGCATCATGCTTCCCATGGATACATCTGTCCTCACACCATTATAGGTTTCACAGCATCTCATTTACTTCCTTCCCTCTGTAGCCCACAACTCTGCCCTCTGCAGCCCACAACTTTTTACCAGCTCCTTCCCTTGTCTTGGTATAAAGGAGATGGCTCATCAGTTAGCATGCCTTGTACCTGCCCATGTCTTGCTATAATGAGGACAGCTCATCAGTTAGCATACCTTGTACCTGCCCATGTCTTGGTATAATGGGGATGGCTCATCAGTAAGCATACCTGGTACCTCCCCATGTCTTGGTATAGTGGGGACAGCTCATCAGTTAGCATAGCTTCTACCTCCCCATGTCTTGGTATAATGGGCCAGGCCCATCAGTTAGCATAGCTTGTACCTCCCATGTCTTGGTTGAATGGGGACGGCTAATCAGGTAGCATACCTTGTACCTCACCATGTCTTGGTATAATGGGGATGGCTCATCAGTTAGCATACCTTGTACCTCCCCATGTCTTGGTATAATGGGGACGGCTCATCAGTTAGCATACCTTGTACCTCCCCATGTCTTGGTATAATGGGGATGGCCCATCAGTTTGCAAACCTTGCACCTCGCCATGTCTTGGTATAATGGGGATGGCTCATCAGTTAGCATACCTTGTACCTCACCTTGTCTTGGTATAATGGGGATGGCTCATCAGTTAGCATATGTTGTACCTCCCCATGTCTTGGTATAACGGGGATGTCTCATCAGTTATCATACCTTGTACCTCCCCATGTCTTAGTATAATGGGGACAGCTTATCAGTTATCATACCTTGTACCTCCCCATGTCTTGGTATAATGGTGATGGCTCATCAGTTAGTATACCTTGTACCTCCCCATGTCTTGGTATAATGGGTGTCACTCATCAGTTAGCATACCTTGTATCTCCCCATGTTTTGGTATAATGGGATGGTTCATCAGTTAGTATACCTTATACCTCCTCAAGTCTTGGTATAATGGGTGTCACTCATCAGTTAGCATACCTTGTATCTCCCCATGTTTTGGTATAATGGGATGGTTCATCAGTTAGCATACCTTATACCTCCCCATGTCTTGGTATAATGGGGATGGCTCATCACTTAGCATACCTTGTACCTCCCAGTGTCTTGGTATAATGACGGTGGGTCATCAGTTAGCATACCTTGTACTTCAAAAAAAAAATCTGTCCAACCCGTACATACGGCAAATGCAAAAGCTCTATAATCCAAAAGTGAATTTCACATCAAGACAGAGCCAGCACAAAATGGTTTGGGTGTTGGGATGGTTTTTTTTCCCTCAACCATGTTATTATATGTTTTGATATATTAAAAAACTAGACCATACTTTGTGCTGGATCTGTCTTGTTTTGAAATTCCTTGTACCTCCCCATGTCTTGGTATAATGGGGACGGCTCATCAGTTAGCATACCTTATAACTCTTCTTGTGACATAGGTGTCTTTCTGAATTTCACTTTCATCTAAGTAATTGTTTAGATGGAGTACTCTGTACCACTAGTTCTAGGTCCCTTTTGTGTGCTATCCTATACACATATATATTACCATTTTATGTGTTCTGTGCTCTCAGTATATGAAACAAAAAGTTAGTAATAGGTACTGAGTGTGGCTTGTCATTGTTCTTTCCATTTCTTTATTTGGATATGATATGTGTATGTTTCTGGTGTGTGTGTGTGTGTGTGTGTGTGTGTGTGTGTGTGTGTGTGTGTGTGTGTGTGTGTGTGTGTGTGTGTGTGTATGTGTGTGTATGTGTATGTGTGTGTGTTTTTACCTGGGCATGTGGCAATCCCATATGCTGTTACATGTTGCATTACATCCTACTGCTGACTTTTACCCTTTATTATGATATCTGTGCATGTGTGAGTGAGTGTGGTGCAAGAATATTTATATATTGTGTGCACATTTGTGTGTTTTGTGTGACTGTTTGCACACATGTGCATATGTATATGCACCTGAGCATGCGATAATGCCATGCCACTGTTCCATGTTGCATCACATCTTACGTTTGAGATGTATCCCTGCTGGAAGAATTCTTTATACGATTTACTCTCTTGGTTCCTTATCTTGCATGTGTTGACCCTGTACTAACACTTTTGAATATACTAATGAAGAATACTAATGATCGAATATACTTAGTTAGTCGAAGAAGATGTGATATTAGAAATTCATACATTCACCAATATGATAGTGAATAGCAAAGATTTTTAGGGGTAAGATCATAGTTAATTTGGTGACATAAGACGGGGAAAGTAACTACTTATACTATATGTAGAATATACACTATGAGTTATGATTTGTCATACACTTGATTTGCTTAAGGAGGGTTTGAGTCCCTCTGGAGGTAAAGAGTTGCAGTAAGTAGTTATTTGAGCAATAGGCTAACCAGGAGGTTGTGTCTTTCAGGAATTCTTTTATGCACAACTTTTAATGCATTAAGCTTACTTTTAAGTCAAAGTGATCGCAGATGAAATTTCAGATTGTAATAATATGGTTGAAGTATAAGGCATAGGAATAGTTTATACTTTGAAGAATTCTTGCTGGAGTTTTATATTGTGGTTATCAACATTTTGGTCTTTCACTTAACTAGTCTCTGGATTCTGATCCATGATATTCTGGTCTTCATTAATATAATAAATATTTTTTATATATATATATATATATATATATATATATATATATATATATATATATATTTCTGTATATGTATATAAACATAAATAAGTATATTTATAGTCATTGTTTATATGGCTTTAATTGTTGCATTAAGTTACCATGCTCCAATTAATTCAGCAAAGTTTTTCTCTGTGTTATTAAAGAAACATGCTCATCTGTGGTAAAAAAAACATTCCTACTTAAAATAGCATTGTCATATTTACAAGATCTTCATATTAATTATATATATATATATATATATATATATATATATATATATATGTATATATATATATATCAATTGTACACACAAAATGCAACACAACTTACAATATTTATGTTCACCGGGACACTTTAATTGACAAGATCCACCATGCTGTGCTATAAATCTCCCTAACGAGAAATTATTAATTTTATGCCCATTGGCTAATGGGTGGCTTATACTCCAGCTATATGCCATCCAGATTGTGGTAAGTTTGAGTTAAGACAGATCACTTGTCTTTTATTGAACCTGAAAGGTTGAAGTGAAAACGAGCACTGACAGAGATTAGACTTACCATCTTACTGTCTGTGAAGCCACATTCGGTAAGCATAGTCAGTTATTAATGTGAATTCTTTACTAAAGGGGGGGGGCTCTTTTATTGCTAAGCACTGTGTCTCAGCTATAAAGTATTTTATTTCCAGTTTGCTTCATTTCTGGATTAAATACCATGCAGAATGCTGTTCCCCTTCCCAGACCTGTAACAGCACAGCACCCAGACCCAACTTCAAGCATCTGTATGCACAAAAAGAAAATGGTTTACTAAAATCAAGTTTATTCTGCCAGGCAGCATAGAAAGTGTTTCCTTTTTCCTTAACAGCATCTTTTATTTCTTGCTTCCATCATGCATTTATTACATGCTTAAACTGCAGACATTGGGGTCTGTTTTTATTTCTTCACTAGTGGGGTCTGCAAAACTAACTACAGAGATTTGTCCTATTGATATGTTATATCTTTTCTCACATTCTCTTACTAGTCTGTGTAACTCTGTAGTTCATCCCATTTAATTTTTCTCTAATTTCAAATACACCCTGTCATTTAGCCAAAAATGTGTTTTCTTCTGAGAGGAAAACACTAATACATGGTCTCCGGGTTTAAATGCTCTGGTCCTGCTATGTCTATTGTATGTATTTTTTACAGTGTCGCTTGGGCTCTTTCCATGTGTCCACATGCAATGTACATCACCACCTCTACCCTATCCAGTAAGAGGGATAATGTTCTATAAAACTTTTAAATCCAGTTTGCTATTTTACCCAAGGCTCTCTGGCAATATCTAACCATCCTAAGGTGCCTGGCATAACACATCTCACCACATAACTGTTGTGAAGTTTGTGACACTTCTGTAGTGGTAAGCAGATGAAATGGCATTAACAGGTCCCGATGTTTGTCATCTTCCCTAATATTTTTTCAGTACATACTTTAATGTTCATTTAAACATCTCTACTAATCTATTTATATAATGGTGGTGCACTGTTGTTTTCTATTGCTTGACCTTATAACATTGGTACAGTTGATGTGTTATTCTGGACATACATGGAGTTTTCTGGTCAAGGTATCCACGCTCTGCAAAATAATAAGACCAGCATTGTAAACATCGATTTCACATTGATAGCTTCAGATGACTTACTCTGGAATTTGGATCATACAGCTAAGTGAAACACACTGAAACCAAGGGTGACATGACACTGGGGCACACTGGGACACATGATCCAGGTGTGAAATGCTGTGCACAAATAACTTTCTCAGTCATATTCAATTTTTTTTTTCAGTGGTCTTTGTGTAGATACACACATCTAGTTCCAGAGATACTTTCAAAACAGGTACTTTCAGATCTGTTTCATCAACTCCCTCTCCTATGAGGCATACTTAATACGGAAGTACCGCAATGCTTAGGACAAAGTGTAAGGTTCTGAAAGGCTTACTGGACAGTCTAGTAAGCCAGACTATATGATGCATTACCCTTGGAATCACTAGCTAAGTACATTCAGCAGTAGCCAAGGGGCATGATGTATTGAAGTTCCTTTAAATCATTTGACTGCAACACTGCATTCTTGTAAAGAAAGGCATACTTATGTATTTATTTATTTATTTAACATTTCTTTACCGAGAAAGTCCGACTGGGCCAGAAAGTGCCCATTTTCAATGGAAGCTCAGGGAGAAAAACTCCACAGTCACAATATTTCACAAATCAAATACAGATATTTTAAATGACAAAGTATCATGTTACATTACAAAACAGTGAGTTCAGATATTTTAAATCACAAAGTAGCATGAACAGTAGAAACATAACAGTGAAAGAATGTTGTAATGAGAAAAACATAGAACACATGTTTCAGAGTACAAAGAAAATGATGAGTTGAAAAGAATATTTGAGGAAAAATTCAATAGTTATTTAATTTGTTACATAAACTAGTATGTGGTAAATGAGACCAGAGACAATTCTAATATGATATTTAAATACATAGTTTCACCTCACTGTCTCTAACCATGTAATCTCTGCTGAGTGATTGATGTCTTAGTATGAGAGAGTGCAAGGTAGGGTGTCTTAAGGGAGCTTAGGTGAGCAGGGATGAAGGAGGCAGATGAAAGTTCTGCAGAGATGAATTAAATAAGGTAAGGTAAGGTAGCTGGGAAAACAAAAAGGAGAGGAGGAGGAGGCTGTAGAGGGCAGTGAAGTCTGATTTAGGTTGAAGGGGTGGAGTGAAGTGTAGTGAGTTAGTTCATCCAGGATTGGTACAGGAGCAGGTCCAAAATTTTGTAAAGTATTCTTTTAGGGAACATTTAAAGGTGGGTAGGTTAGAAATAGTTCTGGTGGTTAGAGTTAAAGAGTTTTTTTTTTTTTTTTTTTTTACTATGGAGTGTGAGTACAGGCTTTGTCCAGGGGATTTATTCGGTTTATTTCTGATGAGAAGTTGCTTATCTTCTGATCTAAGAGCTCTTTTTGGAAAATACATGTTGATTAAAGGAGTAAGAGCAGGCAGGCTAACGGTTTGTGTATGATATTATGCATTGTTATAAGCTGAATTTACGAGAAGTGGAGGAGGAGTTCCAGCCAGCTAAGGCTGCGCAGAGCTTTGGATGAAGCAGGTTGAATTAGTAGCAACCTTGGCAAATTTGTTGTAGCAGCTTTCAAGTTTGTTTTTTATGGAGGATTGTAAATTAGTTAGAACTGGTGCTGCATAAATTGAAGAGGATAAAAGGCAGGCTTTTGCTATAGTAAGTTTTGTGGGTGTGTTTGTTTCTGTAGTGCACACCTAGTTTTTGGTGGGTTTTCTTCATATTGCTTTGGATTTGGAGGTCAAATTTAAGAGTATCATCAATTATTACTCCTAATAGTTTGGCATAGTGGACTAACTCAATTTCTGTGCCATTTGTCAAAAACATTTTGAAAGATGCTTTGTTAGTGGTGTGATTTATTTGGAGAAAAGAGGAGGAGTTTGGGTTTTTTTTGGTGGTTGAGTAGGAGTTGTGCCATTGTAAGCCTGGTTTCAATGCAAAATCACACCTTGTTGTGTGATTTCTTGGAGGTGAGTTAAAGTGTTTGAAGAGCATATGATGGTAGAGTCATCTGCATATTGAATTAAGGTGCCTTCAGAAGAAGATGAATGCAGCTTATTGATAAAAATATTGAACAGTAGAGAGCCAAGGCTGGATCCTTGTGTGCCTCCTGTGAAATGGGAATATATGTGGAGATAGATCTTCTACTTTAAAGCTTGTTGCCTGTTGCCAAGGTAACTAGAAAACCATTGAATAGCTGGAGATGCTAAACCCATGGTGAAGAGTTGATTGAGGAGTTTACTGTGAGAGACCATGTCAAAGGATTTTGATATATCTAGAAGTACTGCAGATACAAATTTATTACAGTTGCAAGCCTTATTGACATTGCCTGCAAATGATAGTAATGCAGTATAGGTGCTGTGGTCTGGCTGAAATCCGTTTTGCACATTGGTGATTAACTTATTTTTTAAGAGATAGTGGAGAAATTGTTAATGGATACATCTTTCAAGGATTTTAGAAAGGGGAGACAGGATGGCTATGGGACAGAAATTTGAATTGTCAGTGGAACTACCTCCTTTATGTAATGGGGTAATGTGTGCCATTTTTCACAAGTTAGGGACACAGGATTCTGTAATTTATTTACTAATAAGAATGCCGATTGGGTATTCTATTAATCTCTATCTAGATTTAGGTATTCTGGCGGAAGATTGTTGGCTGAGGAGGAACAAGGTTTTAGTTTACGTAAAAGCTTTTTTATGAAAGTTATAGAAACTGGTTGAAAGGTAAAGTGGGAGCAGTTGCCTGTATTTGTATTAGAGAGGTTGCATATAGGTGAGTGTTGTGAAGAAAATGTGGTAGGATCTAAGGTGGGGAAGTTAGCTATGTGGAAAGGGGTCTGTCAGGTGAGTCTGAGGTTAAGTTGGCTATGTATTCTCTGAAGTATGTATTGAAATAGGTAGTTTTTTTGAAGAGGGGGAATTTCTGGATATGGGCTGGGATTCTTTTTTGTACCTGGCCTGATGAAAAAGGATAAGGAGGACCAGAATTTTTTAGGGTTGTCTTTATGACTATCTTGTAGCTGAATATAATAAGACTTTTATCACTATTAACTTGTTTCTTGACTTGGTTTTGTAGTAGTCTGAATAGTTGCCAATTTTTATCATTTTTATTATTTTGCCAGTTAAAGCACGCTTTGCCTCTATCTTTTGTAAGGAGTTTGTACTGGTTGGTGAACCATGGGGTATGGCTGTTCTACTTAGCTAAACAGTAAATAGTATGCATGTATCTCTTATAAATATTCTGTAGCTTTTGTGTATGTATGTATGTATGTATATACTGTATATCTATGTATATATATATATATATATATCAGTGGCGGCTGGTGACTTCAAATCAAAGGGGGGCTGCAGGGGACAGCTGAATGGGAGGGGTCAAGGGGAAGGGGTGTGGCCATCTAGAAAGGGGAGGGGCTATGCTCAAAACCACAAAAACTGTACCTTTAATTAAATACGCTATCCTGTGTGCCAAACTGTCATTATGCGAGTCCAATCAAGACAAAATGAAATGTAGAAGAAAAAAAATATTTTAATGCATTGGCTGCATGACAGCTTACTTAATATCTAGATGGAAACAAAAAGGTTGTGAGGCATGAAAAAATAAATTACTCTTTAAATACATTACTGGAATGCCAGTCGAAATCAAGTATAAGAAAAACAAGCAGCACTCTACTCAAACCACTTCTTGCACTGCAGTTCTAATTATAATTTATATTCAGCTTTATTAAAGTACCAAGTAACATGCTGAAAGTAGAAATCTCTGATGCCCCCACTTGTAAAAATCTTCCTTATCCAAAAAAAGACCTGCTGCCTGACAACTATCTACTTGATGTTCATCGTGTTTCACTGTTGCAGTCATGACTGTAGGGTTCTCCCCTGCTGGCAGGCAGTCCTCAGTTGGCCAGAATCCCAAAGTCTGGGTCCGGCGTCGGCTGAACAGCCATGCACCCTGACATCAGAGTGCCAGGAGTACAAAGCTGACAGCCGACGCCATGTTCTCCAGTCTTTCTTGCCATGCAGTGATAGCAGTTCGCAGTTGCTGGTTGGCTGACTCCTGACAATTCTTGCTAAACGTACTTCAGTCCGAAGACTTTCTTCTCCTACTCAAAGCTAAGTACCCCGTTGGGGAAACTTTTTTCTTGCTCCAGTCCGATGTCATAAAAAGTTAATAATTGTATTTCTTGTGGGAAGCAAATACCTCATAAGGATTTTCATTCTTACTGTGTTCCTTGCTTAGGCCCTGACCACGACGTAGCTAGTTGTCGGTTTTGTGCTAGATTCAATCAACGTACGATTAAACGAAGGTACAATTTTGCATTTCATTACTTCGGTAGGCGCTTTAATTACAAAATGTCGTCAGATTCGGTTCCGGCTACCAGATTTCACAAACAACGCAAGGATAAAGACAGGTCTCCGAGGTCCAAATGGGACGATATTGTACAAGCAGAGCCAGCTTCAGGTTCAGCCATCGTCAGTGAGGTGCTTTTGCAGCCCCTGTCGTCGGCCATTTCGGAACCGATGGCCGAAACGGATTCCCACGAGGAGCCATCTAGGCCTTTGAATATTTCTGTTGCAGGACCTTCGGTCAATGCTCCTTCAGAGGGGTCCGGAGCCGCTGTGCGGGTACCGGCTTCCGAAGGGGTTTTCAGGCCTACTCAGCTTCTAATAAAGACAAAGCCAAAGACAAAGGCAAAGACTCCTTCCAAATCAAAGACTACAGCTCAGGCCTCTTCTGATCCGGCACCCAAGTCTCAGAAACAGTTACTTAAGATGGCGGAGGACTTACTTACTATGATTAGGGGTTCACATCCCCCTCCAGATAAAAGGCCAAGGCAGGAAGTGTATTATGACTCCTCTGATCGGGCTTCTGTTTCTTCAGTTTCTTCTTCTGACCAGGAATATTCTTTCCCTCCTTATGAGGATTCTGATGCTGAGGAATCCATTCCTTCAGCTTCTCCCTCTGAGGATTTCTCTTTTGGGGAAACTTTACATGAAATGAGGGAACATTTTCACTGGGAAGGACAGGAGTACTCAGAATCTAAGAAAAGGCTTAGGGATTTTCTTCTTCTTCCCCAACATAGACCCCTGGCTATCCCTCCTCTTTTGGATATTGTGGATGATGCTTTTTCGGAGGCTAACTTAACTCTGGACTCTTTTCCTCCAGCTCTTGCTAAGCCAGACAGATATTATAGGGTTCCTGATTCCCACCAGTTTTTGAACAAGAACCCTACTGCTGATCCTGAAACCATTTCTCAGGGTCCTAAGGGGATTAAGGCCGCTACTGCTAAAAACCCCATTCCCACTGAGAAGGATTCCAGATCTTTAGAAAGATGGGGCAAAAAAGTGTACACTTCTGCTACTTTATCTATTAGGGCTTTAAACTGTCAATTTCATATGCTGAAATACCAGCAATTTCTTCTGTCTGTTTTGAAACAAAAGCTAGCTTCCATTTCTGCCTGTGCAGATGATAAGGAATTACATGACTTAATGCATGCCACTGAACAAGTTGGGAAGCATGGTTTACACTGTGGATTTGATGCCTTGGAGGCTTCTTGTAGGGCTGCTGCCTCTGGTACAGTCATTAGAAGGCATGCTTGGTTAAAGGAACAAAACTTGCCAGATCAAGTAAAAGCTAAGTTACTGGATGCTCCTGTCGAGCATAATGTTTTGTTTGTTCTTGCCTGGAAGCCCCACTCGGAGGAAAACTTTCTCTTTTTTACCTAAATTGGACTCATATAACCCAAGACAAGTGGGTTCTGGATGTGGCTTCAAGAGGTTACAAATTCCATTTTCATACCCTACCAAGACTAAGCGGATGGCCGGATCTTCCGAAACATCAATGGTTAGAGGCCTTAAACCAGGTGGAGACTCTCTTGGCTATGAAAGCCATAGAACTGATTCCACTTTCAGAGATAGGACAAGGTTTTTACTCAAGGCTCTTTCTAGTCCCCAGAAAGCAAAATTCATGGAGACCCATTCTGGATCTGTCAGTCTTGAACACTTTTCTCGAGATACCAAAATTCAAGATGCTTACTCTACAGCAGCTACTTCCACTGCTGACCAAAAATGCATGGATGGTAACTTTGGATTTAAAGGAGGCATATTTACACATTCCCATCAGGCAGGAATGCAGAAAATACCTCAGGTTCAGGGCCGGATTGAGACACTATCAATTCTCTGCACTGCCCTTTCGATTGTCTACTGCACCCAGGGTCTTCACCAAATGCCTGGCTCCAGTAGTAGCTTATTGCAGACTCAAGGGAATTCAAATTTACCCTTATCTGGACGATTGTCTAATTCAGGCAGATAGCAAGGATGTCTTACTCCAGCATCTAGAATTTGTTCAGAACCTTCTCAAGTTCCTGGGATTCTCTATTAACATAAAAAAGTCAAATTTGACACCCTCACAACAGATAACTTTTCTGGGTGCTCTTCTAAACACCACAACCCAGATGGCCTTTCTGACATCCGAAAAACAATTACAGCTCGCTTCAACTTTCAAAACCTTGGTAACTTTAACTCAGCTTTCTGCAAGGAAATTCCTGCAGGCTTTGGGTTACATGGCCTCCTGCATCCTTCTCGTACCATATGCAAGACTACATATGAGGAAAATTCAGTGGTACCTAAAAAGTGTATGGTCTCAGCATTGCCACAGTTTAGACATATACAGATCACCATCCTGCCTTGTCTCCAAAAGGAATTCCTTTGGTGGTCCAAGGCATGTACTCTAAACATAGGAAAACCCTTCAGTCTGCCTCCAGCCACTCAGATACTAACCATGGACGCTTCAGATTATGCATGGGGAGCCCATTTTCAGGGCAACTGTCTGCAGGGCCTTTGGACAAAGGATCAGAAGCTCCTGCATATCAATTTAAAGGAAATGTTAGCCATGCAGAATGCTCTATTGGCTTTCAGGAATCTTCTACAACCAGGACAGCTACTAATACGGACAGACAACACCACAGTTATGTGGTACATAAACAAGCAAGGGGGATCTCATTCCTATCCCCTTTGCAGACTAGCCATGAATCTATGGAACACAGCTCTAGCTTGCAAACTGGACCTTCACACTCAGTTTCTACCAGGGAAGCAAAACTTCCTGGCAGACAGTCTGAGCAGAAACCTGTCAGATCCACACGAATGGATGCTGGACACCGAAATATTCAGGATGATTACAGCAGTCTGGGGATGTCCTCACATAGACCTCTTTGCATCCCATCTCAATCATCAACTACAGATTTTTTGCACCAGGACTTTCCACAAACTAGCTTGGAAAGTGGATGCACTATCAGTCAGTTGGAGAAACCTTGCAGGGTATGCTTTCCCGCCTCTACCTCTTCTTCCACGGGTGTTATTAAAGATCAAGCAGGACAAGCCCAAGATGATAATTTTGCTGGCCCCAAATTGGCCTCGACAATTATGGTACCCAACTCTGAAAAACCTTTGTCTGGAGCCCCCTTGGGTATTACCACAGACTCCGAACCTTCTGTCCCAGCACCAGGGTCAGGTTCTGCACTCCCATGTCAAAACTCTCAGCCTGGCGGCCTGGTTAATCCAAGATCCTTGATTCATTCTCTCCTTCCCAAGCAGGTTATGGATGTCATTTTAGAAGCCAGACGTCCTAGCACTAGAAAATCTTATGCAGGAAAATGGAAAAGATTTTGCTCCTGGATGCAGGTTCAGGATTCAGATCCTCTTATTCCTAACATTCCTCTGATTTTACTTTACCTGACAGACCTCTTACATAAGGGTCTCTCTTTCTCTTCCATAAAGATCCATGCTTCTGCTATTTCTGCTCATTATAATACAGACCCTCCTATCTTTTCCCATCAGCTCATGAGACAGTTTCTCAGAGGAGCTAAGAACTTAAGGCCCTCTAGATCTCCTCCCATTCCTGCTTGGGATCTCAACTATGTTTTGGAAAAACTCACCTTACCTCCTTTTGAGCCTGCTGCCACTTCTGACATCAAGTTTTTATCTTGGAAGACAGCCATTCTGTTAGCTCTGACCTCTGCCAGGAGAGTTTCGGAGTTGCAAGCTCTCATGGCTGTGGAACCTTATATTATTTTTCATCAAGACAGGGTGTCTTTAAGGACTAAGCCTACTTTCATGCCTAAGGTGGTTTCCAAAGTGGCTTTAAATCAACCTATTCACTTGCCAACTTTTTTCCCCAGTCCTCAAAATAAGGGGGAAAGGATCTTGCATTCCTTGGATGTACACAGACAACTACGTTTTTACCTGGACAGAACCAAGGACATCAGGAAATCAGAGCAATTGTTTGTTTCTTATGCTTCAAGTTACCAAGGTAAAGTTATTTCAAAACAGACCATTTCTAAATGGATTGCTCATGGAATCAGATTTTGTTATTCACATCATGGAAAGCAAATCCCAGGGAGTATAAGGACTCATTCTACCAGAGCTGCTGCCACTTCAGCTGCCTTCCTCAGGGGAGTTCCTACCAAAGACATTTTGGTAGCTGCAACTTGGAGTTCAGTGCATACTTTTTCCAAGCACTACAATCTACCTCTTTACTCTAAGTCTAGGGCAGGCTTTGCTTCTGCTGTCTTGCAGGGCCTTTTAGCTGCCCCCTCTTCTTTATGACCACCTCCCTTTTATTCTGCTTTGGGATTCAATCCTACAGTCATGACTGCAACAGTGAAACATGATGAACATAGTACAGTTGTGTACACTTACCATAAATGTAGATGTTCGAGTGTCTTCACTGTTGCAGTCTGGTTTTCCCTCCCTCCTGTCCCCTCTTATTTTTTCTTTTGTGTGGTTCCCTTCTTCACCCTTCTTTTGAGGTGTATTTTCAAAGGGTATGGGATCTTACTCATTTTGGAGCACCTGACATCTGGGGCAAGAAAAACCGGAGAACATGGCGTCGGCTGTCAGCTTTGTACTCCTGGCACTCTGACGTCAGGGAACATGGCTGAACAGCCGACGCCGGACCCAGACTTTGGGATTCTGGCCGACCGAGGACTGCCTGCTGGCAGGGGAGAACCCTACAGTCATGACTGCAACAGTGAAGACACTCGAACATCTACATTTATGGTAAGTGTACACAACTGTACTTTTCATGGGGAAAACATGATCAAAGTAAAAAATGAAAATCAAACAAGAAATAAGCTCAGGATACATTGCTTAAAAGGATTACTGTACAGGTTATGGACCACACGACTGACATTCTGTTTAGTTTATGGGTAAAGCCTGCAGAGATGACTGGAAGTCTCCAAGTGTAATTAGCTTCTTAAAATAATGTAATCCCGTCCTTTATTACAAATATTGTCATATGCATTTCAATACCCAAGGCTTATACATTATCTAGTTAAGTATTCTCTACATGGCAACAACAGAAAGGCTTTCAATGTTGGCAATTCTTTAACAGTATGCTTATTAAAGGAAGCTTACTTGCATCTTACAATCTCAGCCAAGCTTACCTGATGGTCACTAAAGTATTGCTACTTAAACACAGAGCAACAGGCACTTTGAGTAATAAGCATAAATCAACAGTACAAAAAATATGACAGAAACCAGACCATTCTGCAAAAATCAAGGACAGATGAAAAGCCACTCTAGTACTTGTGTCTACCTTGGATGGTGGGGGGGGGGGTACTCACACATTTACACTGCATAACTACTCCTTGCCTTGCTTCGACACATCCAGAGCCACTACATGGTGGAGTGGGGTGCAACAAGTATGTCACAATTTGAAATGTCTCTGGCTGACTGTGATGACCCTGACACATTTGTCATACCTCTCAACCTCAGAGCAAGAAATCTGGACAAAGCCATACAAAGAAGTGGGACAAAGGCCCAAAAATAAGGACAATTTTTAAAATATTGCTCTTATAAACTTAGAAAGATAATAGAATAGGTCTTGCATTAGTATGAATTTTCTGAATGGTATGAAATCTGAAACTCAAATGTCTGTCATTATTTTCTAACTTCAGTCTTTAATGATTTGTCACTAATTTGCCAAAAACACAATTTTATGAAAAATGGACCAAAAATGTGATGTAAAAATATAAAATAGCCACACAATACAGCTGGGAACCTGTCAAAGAAGGGACACTTTAATATGAGTACTGCTAACTTGAGCAGCTGACAAAATAAAAGAATCTACATGCATTTCTGAAATAAAAGTAATCTATAACTCTGATTATTACAGTTATTTCTTAATTGTAAACCCTCCATGTTTTCTTCCAAAATTGCTATTTTGCAGAGGGATTATTAGGGGAAGAGCAACATTTTGAGCCAAAATCAGGGACAGTTGAGAGGTTTGGCTATGCCTAATTTTATAAAGCAATTTATTTGCATGTACCTCTCAACCTGTTAATGCAATACATCTGGACAAGGCCAAATATATTGGGGGAACATATAAACAGTACTAAAAATTGCTCTTGTATAAACTGAGACAGTTGATAAAACAACAGGTCTTATTTTAGCATGCATTTTTCTGAAGGTTATGAAGTCTGAAACTCAGTGTGTCATTATTTAATGACTTAATTCCTAAATTATTTGCCAGAAAACCACTAATTTTATGAGGAACAAACCAAAAATAAGAAGCAAAAATCTATTAATTCTTTGAAAATCTGGACAGTTGGGAGGTGTAGTTCAGCTGGGGCTAAGTTTGCCACCCTTCCCCCTCACAAAATCATGGTTGAATGGAGCCTCCCCCTGCAGCCATTCCAATGATCCATTACTTGGCTATTTCACTCCATTTACCATAAACACTAATGTGCATACTGATTTACTTCTATGATGATTTGGACTTCATTTGAAAGTTTTATTTTGCATTTTACAGCACAAACACTAAGACATCTGCTAAACAAACTTAGCATTAAAACTTCTCTGTCCTTGAAACTTACATTCATTGAAACAGCATTGAAACCCACATTCAAAAAACATACATTTTACCAGTGGCAGATAAAGATTAATTCTGGGCTGTTTTCAAATCATAGGCCCCTTGCATATGAAACATACATGTGCTCTTTGATACACCTTCCTATTGTTTTGAACATTCTTCCAGTAAACAATGAAACAAAACACATGCCCCAATAATGACAAAACTGTCCAATTCAGAACATTTCCATCATAAAAGTCTACTCAAACTTCTACAGTCCACCATTATCAGTAAATATGCACAATTCTACAGTCCACCATTATCAGTAAATATTCACAATCTCTGAAGTAAAAAAGTAATCTAAATAATTCCACATTAAATAAATCTGTAACTAATGAAGAGGTTGCTGCTAGCAAACACCTTTATATTTCATAATTTCATCGAAAAATTAAAGTGTCTGATGCCCGAGGAATAAATTGCCTATATTACATTAAAAATAAGCTAGTCATATTGCAATAGGAAATGGATGGCAGACTGATAACAGGCTCATAATTAGCATCTTAACTTTTTCAGTATGGCAGCATTCACCCCTTGTGGGAGTAGAACCAACAACCTTCTGCATCAAAAGCAAGTACACAGCCTGTTGTGCTATTAACAATGCAAGCTGACTTAGCATAAGCAGCACTAAATTTCCCTTCCCCTGCAGCTCTCAGCTCCTTGTAAAATCTACTCAATACTCAACTGCATCTCAACTTCGCAGCACAAGAAATCTGGAAAAAGCCAAATTTATTGGGGGGGGGTCAAAAGGCCAAAAACCAGGGGCACATTGCTTGTATAATATTGGAAAGTTGCTAGAATAAAATGCTGTGTTACCACCATATATTTTACTGCCAAGGCCCCTGTGCAAAACAGTCAGAGCAACATACCACTATGCCAAATCAGCTGCTTTGTGAAAGAGAGGAAGACTGAAACTTAAATGACTATCATTTAATGAATTTAGTTCTCACCATAGTTGTCAACCTCTTAGCACAAAACACCTGGACAAACCCAGTAATGAGGGAATACAGCCCTCAGACATATTCAGTGAATTCATTTCTTGCTATAGTTGTCAACCTTAGCACAAAAAACCTGGACAAAGCCAATAATGGGGTAATACAGTCCCAAAAATAAGGACAAATTTAAAATATTCATCTTATAAACTTACAAAATTGCTAGAGTAAAAGATTGTGTTTCTATGTATTTTCTGAAGAATATGAAGTCTGAAATTCAAATGCCTGTGAATTTTACTTCTGACAGAACAAAAACAATTTTCAGCAGAGGCCCAGGGAGAAATACTGCAGACACATGTCTTTGTAAAATGGCAGGACACCAGAGCAAATCCACACAAACACAGGGATGAGATGCAGACTCCACACAGAAGGCACTCAAGCCAAGAATCAAACCAGAAAACCTATAGCTGTGAGGCAACAATGCTACCACTGCACCATCAAATATGTAAGGAATTAAACATTCAGAAACCTGAAGTCTGAAATTCAAATGCATGTCAATTTTATTTAACATTTGTTAATCAGGACAATCTGACTTGGAACAAAAAAACAATTTTCAGCAGAGGCCCAGGAAGAAATAATACAGACATGTCTTTGTAAGTAACATAGGAGGATACAAAAGCAAACCCACACAAACACAGGGAGAAGATGCAGACCCCATACAGAAGGCACCCCAGCAAAGAATCAAACCTGAGAACCTGCAGCTGTGAGGCAACAGTGCTACCACTGCACCATCAAATATCAAGCATTGCAACATTTAGAAACCACAGATATTATGAGGAACAGATTAGATCAAATATGAGGCAAACATCTACAATTTGTTTATAAATGGTGGTGGGAGGGAATTCAGGTCCTTAACACCTGCATACAAGGTACAGGGTTCAAGCCTAGGTATCTCTACCCACCACCATTTGTTCTCTCTAGCCACCAGTATATAGGAACTGGGGCATTATACACACACACACACACACACACACACACACACACACACACACACACACACACACACACACACACACACACACCACATCCTTATGTCAGCATATGTGAAGCTTAGAACATCTTATAGATGCACAAGTATAAATATGTCATTTTCATCATGCAAAATATCTAGGGACCCTATCTTATTAAAGTCGCTGGTGACATGATAGCAAAATGTAGCTATAGTAACCACATTTCTGAATACAAATCCCTGATATAAGCATACTGCTTTTCTGGGAGAAACAAATCTCTCTGGGGCTAGCAGTGAACATGTATTATCACACATCTAGCTAAGGCTATTATAATTTTAAAATCCAAATGCCAACTGCTTTACAAGCCCAACGTGCTATCAGGTACAAAATGTTCATTATGTATGCATTTTTAGGGGATTTACTTTCTTTCAGTGGGCTGGTAAATGCTCCTTCACACACACCACCTCCTTCCAGCCCAAACACTCCTTCACACACACCACCTCCTACCAGCTCAAACGCTCCTTCACACACACCACCTCCTACCAGCCCAAATTCTCCTTCACACACACACAATCAGCGACCACCTCCTACCAGCCCAAATGCTCCTTCACACACACACAATCAGTGACCACCTCCTACCAGCCCAAACGCTCCTTCACACACTCCTACCAGCCAAAGTGAACAACTAGATCAGCAACCAGGAGAACACCAGCGATCAGCTCCTTCATCCCAAATGAGAACACCAGCAAAGCAATCAGCGACCCGGTACTCACCAGCCCCTTCAGCCCAAACGCGACCCGGTACTCATCAGCCCAAACGAGAACACCAGCGAAGCGACCCGGTACTCACCAGCCCAAGTCAGCCCAGAAGATCAGCGACCCGGTACTCACCAGCCCAAGTAAGTGATCAGCTCCTTCAGCACACATACCTTTGCTCCTGACTGAAGCCCGCGCACTGTCTCGCAAGTCCTGCAAGAGCAGCTCAGTCCTCTCATTGGCTCTGACTGCGGCTGAAGCAGTTCGGAGCTCCTCTGTGTGGTGCGGTCATTACTGCACAGAATCTTGGTATCTCACAGCAATGATTGCTGGGTACCTGTTTGTCCTTATTCAGACTGCTGGTAAGGCAGTCAGGACCGGGGCTTGTGAATTTAGTGTTTAAGTTTAACAGATTTTTTTTGTTTTTGTCTAGGTGGGAGGGCTGCAGTCCGATAGGATGAGCCGCCCTTGGTCCGGACTAGTGCGCATGCGTGAAGTCCGTGATTTTTTTTTACATTTTTTTTTCTATTTATTTCTTTTTATTTCTTTATTTTAAAGTTGAGAGGGCTGCAGTCCGGCAGTCCAATAGCACGGGCCGCCCCTGATATATATATCGATATATATATATATATATATATATGGTACTACCTGACTAAGTCGACAACTCAGAAGATCGACAGCAATTTCACCAGTATGGCAAGAACGAAAGTTCAAAAAGACGACAATATGGAAAATCAACATTACAAAATATCGACAAAGGTTTAATATTCTGCAAGTCAGAGATATCGTAAAAATAGTTAGCTAAAAGTAATGTAAATCATTCAGCGCAACTAACAAAAACATTCCCAGAAGAAAACTACTTAATAATCAGTAAAACTCCTGATAATGAAAGTAGTGAAACATTCACACATAATTAGCAAGTAATGAGACGCTAATCACTTAAATACGTTTGGCAGTAATAGTTCGTGGTGCTATGCATCGAAGACGAAATGGCTAGTAATGAAGGTAGTAGTCCAGGAGTACTTGGAACGATATACCATACAGTAGACTCACAAAAAAATAAAGCTATGTTGATTATAGACAACTATCTATATTACCTGGAACGTGCTAGGAGCGAGAGACGCTATTGGGCTTGCAAGTATAAGACTACGGACAAATGTAAAGGTAGAGCGGTTACCGTACTTTTATCTGAAGGCGATCGACTTGAAAAGTCTGTTGCCCATAGTCATGCTGCGGAACCAGGAGAGCTAGATCGCTATTTTGCTTGTAGTGAACTGAAACTTAGAGCTGGTTTGAGTAGAGATACACCGTCACTTATAGTGGACGATGCTTTATCGTCCACTCCCTTGTCTACAGTTCACCATCTTCCACAAAGAAGAGCTTTGCTACAACAGGTTAATCGCGTTAGGCGATTGAAGTTTGGAAAAATTGACAACGTAAAGCTAACCATAGAGAATATAGATTTCAGTAAGTTTACATTGAAGAACGGTGCATTTATAAGTAAACGAATGTCAGATAGTTTGACGGAGACAAGTGTAGTTGTGTTTAGTACATTACAAAACTTATGTGATTTAAGTACAGCTACTATTTGGTTAATGGATGGCACATTCTTTTGTAAAGGTGTCACTATTCGTCAACTGTATAGTATTCATGCATTTGTGCAATACGGTACATACAGTAAGTCCGTTCCACTTGCATATGCACTGATGTCTAAAAAATCTCTGAAAGCATATAACTATATGTGGAACAGTTTACTATGTCTGCTCATGTCAAACAGTCTGGATGTTCAAGTGAAATTTGTACTATGTGACTTTGAAATAGCAGCGGTAAAAAGTATAAGACTTAATCTCCCTGATGTTACTTCTAAGGGTTGTTTGTTTCACTTTGGGCAAAACATCTGGCGGAAGGTACAGGCTTTAGGTCTAAGCTGTGCGTATAATACTTCTCGGGAACTACAGTTAGCTGTTAAATCATTAGTAGCACTCGCTTTTTTGCCTGAAAATAAAGTGAAAGAAACGTTTAACGAAATGAAGGAATCATTTCCAGAAGAAGGTAAAGATGTTCTACAATACTTTTCTGACTGGTATGTGTATGGAAAAAGTCGTAAGTTTAATACCAGGTTTACGTCATCGATGAGATTCCCGCCACTGTTTCCGATTAAGTTTTGGAATGTTTCAGAATTGAATGAACTGTGTTTACCTAGAATGCAATTCACAGTTGAAGCATGGCATAGGAGATTGAAGTGCCTTTTAGGAGATAAAGGGACGGATTTAAAGTATTTGTTACATATACTTGCACGTGAACAGGACCGGGTTGATGAATTAAGGATACGTATGTCTGTCGGGTATATACCTTCGCCAAAGAGAAGAAAGGTGGTACTAAGACAATGGCAATTTGAGTCAGTGATTGCTAATATTGCTCAGTATTCTAACGTTGAGTTCGTTAAAGCTATTGCAAGACTTTTGAAAACATAAATGTAAATATTGTGGTTTTCTCATTGTGCTTTGATGTGGACCAGTTACTTTTCAGTGTTTAGTCGTATGGAAGAGTGCACCGGCAAAATTTCAGTACTGAGCAATGTCGGAAAGTTTCTTGCAATGTCGGAAAGTTGACATTTGACCAGGAGTTTTCATTGGACTTTTGTGATATAATATTTATTTTCGTAGTTGTGCTGGTACACGTGTGACATGAGCAGAAGTATGTCAGTAGTATTTATTAATGTTTTGTAAATATACACATGTTGTGAGCATTCCTTCTTGGAATTATGTGTTCTTTGTCGAGCATATAAGTGTCGACGTTTTTATAGTTGGCTATTTCAGTTGTCGGTGATATTAGTTGTCAGTGTTGTCGTATCGGTTAAGTGCTTGTCGATTATTTGGTATGTTGAACTTGTCAGGTAGAACCATATATATATATATATATATATATATATATATATATATATATATATATATATATATAGATTCACTTCAGAAGCTCGAAATACTGAAATCTCGAATTTCAGTATCTCGAGCCCAAGAAGTCGAATCCACAAAACAACGAAAACTAAAATCCGCAAAATTCAAAACCTCGAATACTGGAGGTTTTGAATTTTGTGGTTTTACTACACACACACACACACACACACACACACACACACACACACACACACACACACACACTCCATCCACCACACAAACACACACAATCACTCTACTACATGTGCCCCCCACACCCCCCACTTAAATATTCTCACTCCGAGGTCGCACTGCATACAAACACACATAAAATACGATCACACAAGCTACTTTCTCTTCGCATACACACATCACAGCAACAAAATACAGTGACAAACACCACAGCCCCTACCCAAACCCCTTAACACACACACTTACCTGAATACATGACCATAGCGGAACTTTAGAAGGGCGAAATTCAAAACCTTCGGCATTCGAGGTTTTGAATTTCTTCTAAACTTTCACTAATGTGTGGATTCAGCTTCTTGGGCTTGAAATACTGAAATTCGAGATTTCAGTATTTCGAGCTTCTGAACGGAACCCATATATATATATATATATATATATATATATATATATATATATATATATATATATATTTCTTTTTACATGCCCCACCTTTTAGCTGCTGTGCCCTGGCAAGAAAAGGAATTGAAATCCTCTGGTGTATTTTTCCAATGAACCAGATATCTTCTTCATAATATATTCAAATAGCACTTCTATGAAGAACTTTGAATCAAAGGACTTTTAAAAACTGGGTAAGGTGTATCTTTAGACATTCAATAGATCTAGCACTGAATTTTGCAATGGTTCCTGGCCAGTAAATCCTTGTTAAGATATTTGCTTTAGTTTTAGCCATTCATAAGTGTGTCCCCTGCACATGACTATGAGCTAACCCATTCAACAGATCCTGAAAGAGCTGGGCACTGACAGCTGGCATATCACTTCCTTTCTATCTCTCCTTCCCCTGCACACTAAGTCATTTCATATCTCAAGTATGTGTAACAAGTAGGAGCACCTTCTTCCCTGACATCACTAGCTGAGTATTTCCTTTGCTCTGTTCAAGGTGCCATCTTCTACCTGTGACTAGTTTGAAAATTTAAGCTTGAAAAAATAAGTTTGCTTTATATTTTATGACACGTCTATTCTGGAGTCTGAGACCAATTTATTTATAAATAATGAATTCGTACTTCTTTACTTTAGCTATTAAACTGTGATTACCTAACATGGTATTTTGCACTGCTATGCTAAAGACACAACTGGGCTTGCAGTAAACATCCTCATTGGTCCTTTTGAATTTTGTTAGAGTTTTTTTTCAAGTTTTAGCTTCTGGTATTTATACCCTGCATCTGAACAGGTTTCTGCTTGTTTGTACCCAGCTAAACTGAGGTGGGCTACCAGCCATAACTCTGAGCTGAGATATACCAGACGGCTAAAGGCTTCTGATCTTCCAAAAAAACATAGTTTGCTTGTTTTTTTTTTTTTTTTTTTGCTTATTTATTCCTTTTACTGCACTTTTTTATTGTCTGCCACCTGTTTTTATACTGTATTTATTTACCGTGTATTAAATTACACTTATACTGCAATTGACTATAATTGAACACTGTGCCTGTAAAATTTAATTTTGTTGTTCTTTCCACTGTTGTATTTTTTTTACTGTTTTAAAGCAATCTGTTCTTCCTTCTCTGGTTTTCCTACCAAGCAGTACTTAATTAACTGATCTGTTAACTGTTTAAATCATTCCTTAGAGCCTCCTGGTGATTTTCTTCTGTTTTAAATGTTTCTTTCAGTGACTCACTCCTATTTTTCTGCTATGTTAAATATTATCTATTGTTTCCTGCTGAAACTAGGGCAGCTAGCAGCTGTAGCATAGTCCAGATCCAGGCCTGCTACTTCTGGAACTGTTTGTAGTGATTTGTTTATTCTGAGCACATTTTCCAGGCCATCTTGGATTGGAAGGGGCCTATCTGCACTTTTCTGAGAGAATTGTGTTTGATTGGCACCAGGAGCGGCCTTAGGTCAACTGGTGCCCTAGGCAAAAGGGCTCCATTGCACCCCCCCCCCCACCACACTACCTGGTGCCCTCATCCTTGTCTTACTACACTAAATAAATACTAGAAAAGCACCCCTGCTAGAGCAGTGCCCTAGGCAGCCACCTAGTTAGCCTATGCCTAAGGCCGGCTATGATTGGCACCCAACTGGTAAAGGGAGGCCAGTTTAGGGCTTGGAATAAGCATCCTCATTGATCCTTTTGAGTTTTGTTACAGTTCTGTTTCAAGTTTTAGCTTCTGGTATTTAGGACCTGCATTGGAGCAGGTTTCTGCTTGTTTTGCATGTTATCTAGCAGTGTGCACTTCTGTGCAATTGTGTGCCAAAGCTGGACAGTTAAATTCAACAAAATTTCCCTTAAAACCCAGGCAGAAAGATCCATTTGCTGAGCTACTCCATGATCATTTCTGAAAAGCCACCCCAAGTGACAAACAGTCTTCAACCTAGAATTATGGACAGTTTGACTACCTTTGTTTTGCCTGTCAATCTTGTTGACTTGGGTCTCTTGAGGCAGTGTTGCAATTGTCTCATGTACTCAGATGACCCTCTACTAATAACACAGTCTAGTACAGAGTGCGAGAGATGTATTTACACCAAGAATCTAGAATCCATGCTCTGTCTCACTCAAAACAGTAACATGGAGAATGTTGTGAACTCACCTGCCACTACATATTCACAAAGTACCACTATTCATACACATAGTATGCATCAAACACATAAATCCACTTATATGTAGGTCTCTTAAAAAACTTATCAAAACACCAAAGACCTCCAAAACACAAGTCTGCTACAGCTAACACAGTCACCACAGCACCCATGGCACATAGCAACACCAGTGTCTCACCTACCAAGCCCATAAAGTGTACACTCAATAATCAACTTTTCTTGTCATTGGAAACTCAGTAGTGAGACACACAGATGTCTCACTCATGAGGTTGGGCAATAGAAATTCATAGACAGCTGCCTGTCCACTGCCAGGATTTGCCAGATCATGCATGTACTCAGGTTTCACAGCAACAAGTACCATAAACTGAAACATAACTCACTGGGCTTTATGAAGAGAGACATGGTCGAGCTCTCTGAGTATGTGTCCCAGGTAGGTATGTCCCTAGCCGTGAGCAGCATACTACTCTCACCTAGATTGATGCCACAGTATAAAAAAATGATTAATTTCAATAACTGGCTTAGTTTTTGGTGTCATTCCAAAGGGATCTAGTTCCTGTCTGCCTGGGAAACCATGGTCGACAAACCTCTCTGCTTTGCCACAGAGGGTTTGCACCTTGACACCCCTAGGCTTTTGGCTGATGGAAAAGACTTTTGCCTCCGCCATAGTGCCATTTTTAGGCAAGGTCTCAAAATCAACATTACCAATGTAAAATTATCCAATCAGAACAAAATAAGGGTCATGTTGCTAAATGCTGGGAGTTTAAACCAAAAACTGCATTCCCTGGAAGCACTTCCATCACTAGAAGATGTAGATGTCTGTGTAGTCATAGACACCTGGTTTAAAGCCTCAGAGAGTACCCTGTTCCTGCAAGACTGCAATGCTTTCCACACCTTTAGACCGCAAACTGAATGTGTGAAAACCAAAAGAGGCAGTGTTTCAATCTGTATTAGAGATTAATTCACCTCACGTCTAGTTAGACTGGACAACTCCATGGAGATACTCCAGGTCCAGTCTATGGTGAGTAAGACCCTCATTCAAGTCCTAGCCAGTTATAGATCCCTCTCCATGGGTCACAACACCCATGAAACCTACTTAATCAAACTGAAAATAATCCAAATTTTACCAAACACACTGGTTATGGGGATTCAATTATCCCACAATCAAGTGGGAAGCCTACTCTAACCCAAACTCACTAGCACAAAAGTTCCTTGACTTTGTGAATTCAAATTATCCATACCCAACAAGAGGAACAAACATTCTAGATCTGGTCCTCACCAACATGTCAGACAGGTGCACTGCTGCAACTGTTGGACCCTCATTAGTAAAAACTGACAACAAATCAGTCACCTATGAACTGACACTAACACCAGAACACACAAAGGGTGAAATCAGAGTAAAAAATATCACCAAGGCAAACTATACCCTCTTAGGTAAAGGTATAATTGCATTCCAAGCCCCACCCCAAGCTGAAAGTGGTAACTATTCTGAAGCTTAAACTAAAGCCCTGTACAATCATTTGCATAAGTGTATAAACTTGGCTTTACCAAACAGAATCAAAGCCAGAGCCAAAATCAAGCTGCCATGGTAGACTTCCAGCATCATAAAACTTTAAAATAAATTCAAAAATTTGCTATCCAAAAAAACAGAGACAAGGACCCAACAATGGAAAAGCACCCTCCTCAGCCTTAACAGGCAAATAGGCAAATAAGACACCTTACAAAATTATCCAATAGCTCATTTGAGAGAAACCTAGCAAGCACTGCCTAGGATAACCATAATGCCTTTTACAGCTATGTACGTAACCTAAAGGGTAGGACCTAAGCATATGCAGAACTGGTGACCAACGGTATCCCACACACTCTGACCCCACTGAGACAGCAAACCAGCTAGCAGATAGGTTTGGCAAAAGTTTTACTCCTTTATCCCCTCATAACTTACAAACAAAACCTCCCCTAAGCTCCCCCCACCTTACATATTTGAAAAGCAGGTCCTCAAAGCCCTGTCTAAGGCAAGGAACATGGCCTCTATGGGACCAGATGCCATCCCAGGCTGTGTTCTAAACAGGCTAAAACATGAACTAGCATCACCACTAAGTACCTTTTTCAGTCATAACCTAACCACAGGCTTTGTTTCTGCGGAATGGAGAACAGCTACAGTTATTCCTCTCTACAAGGATGGCCTAGCAACATACCTGGGGAATTACCGACCCATAAGCCTGACCAGCTTCATCTGTAAGGCCATGGAATGTGTCATTATGGACTTCTTAAATAAAGGCATAGGTGATCTCCAAACCCTGGATCCTACAACTCCATGAAGAAGACAGAAATGTCCTTAAAACAAATAAATCATTGTCAGCACAGGCTTAGAAACTGCGCTGGCAATGATTTCCTAAGTAAAACAGTGTTCAGCATTACGGCTTTCATCCTTTTTTTGTTTTTTTGTTTTTTCACTGCTGCTGACACTTGAGCAGTTTCATCGTGAGCAGTTGAGTTCACACTGCCATTCATGCAACTTTAACATTCCTGCATTTGTAACATGTATACAGAACTACTCTGAACAGATTTATAGACATACCAATGGACCTAGGCTGCGGACAGTTTCTTCTAAAGTCTCCCAAGTTGATAACAAAGACTTTAACCTTCTTTCCTGGCAAAAACAAATAAAGACAGTTATGCACACCAGCAAGGTCTGAGTCACTGGGAACCTCATGCAGAAGGGTGTCCCAGCCAAAGTAGATTAACTTATGTGCTTTATTTGTTACAAATCTATCAAAAAAACAACAAAATGTTGCAGAATTTTGCTGTCAGCAAGTTAGAAGCTTTGTACTGAATGCAGTAGTGGGAAGAATTCAAACGTGAAAGTTAGAGTCATGCTTTACAATTTTAGTTTCTGGCTGCTTGTACATATTACAATCAAACTTTTCATAACTCTCATTAAGTTCTTTATTTTCTCTAATAGAGCTCTCAGTTCCCAGATTCCTGTTAAACTTAATCCTGGCTTTTCCTGAAAAATGTTAATCCTGTTATAACCCTCAGACTTTTCATATTATGCTGGGTCACCCCTAGGTCTTAACTTACTACTTGCTAAACTCCAAGCTGTTTCATTGCTGTTGGACATCCAGTAACTCCTTTAATGCTGTTATGAAATTTTTTCTCCATTACTTCTGTCTGACTTTTCTCACTATATTAAATGTCTTGCTGTTTGCCTGATAGTTATTCTGTTAGACCATCTTGACTTTTACTCCCGCCACTCCACACCATTCAAGGAATATTGTTGGAGAATTCTAATTCATTTACTTACATTGAGGAATTCTCTAAATGTAGAGTGACTGGTAATTCCTTTAATTTTGCAGTTTTCTAACTTTGTTAATCTGAGATTCTCCCCTGTTAATTGAATCCTGCTTTGCTATAGGTTACTGTTAATCATGCTGAAACAACATGGTTGGCATAATGGTTAAGGTGCTAGCTTCAAAAACACAAGGTACGGAGTTTGATTCTCACCTTTGGCCATTGTCTGATTATTAGTTAGATGTGTACCAGTCTATAGACTGATTACTTAGTGCTTACCTAGTAACATTCTGATGGCGCCCCCCAAAACTCTAATGCTATCCATGAAGACATAAAATAAGTAATACTCGTGAAATCTTTCAACTTATAACATTAAAAAGGAGATCTGAATGTGTGTTTAAAATAACAAATAAAGTGCCAAACTTGAATCACAGCAAACAAAACAAAAAAGTTAAATGGTGTGATGTTTTCCTTTAATATCACAATATATTGTAAATATTCAACTTTTCACAGTATTTGAGAAGTTATTCAACTCATAGAACAGAATTCTAGATGTGTGTCACATTTCACAACATTCGTGTAGAAGAGAGAGCAATTTGTCCATGTAAGCTGTGGCAGATCTAACCACTATCAATAACGTTAAATAAAAAAATACCCAGTAGATGACCAGCTGATAAAAATCATGCCTGAAAATAAATATCAAACAGCAGCATAAATAAACCTGCAGCATATTTTTATCCCTAGGAAGGATCACCTGAGCTGAAATAGTAAAACTAAGTTTTATAGTGGTTTGAAATGATCCACATTTCTAAGAAATCATTACGTGCATGACAACCTTAACTGATTCATTGTGGTTATTTCATAACAAATGTGGAAGCTAACCATTAATGATACTAAATTTAAAAAATCTTCATTATGACAGATGTAACCACACATACCTCCTTATGCTTTATTTGAATAGATATAAGCTGTGACTTTAGAGGAAGAATTCATTCCAAACTCAAGAACAGGTGTCCAAAACAGGTGTCAGAATGGAACTTCTGATCATTTTTTTATGTTCTTTGTTGTTCTACCCTTCACAGAACCTGGAAGTCAAGGTAAGTATGCATATGAGTAATTCATTAGTTCAGGTGTGCAGAGTTGCTGCATTATTGCTATATGTTGTTGTTGTATCTTTCGGCTTTTCCCGGTTAGGGGTCGCCACAGCGGAACTCCAGTCCGCTAATGATTGGCAGTAGATTTTTACATACCGACTTGCCAGGCCTGATGCACAACCTTTAACGAAGGTACGCCCATTCACACATGTCTCCACACAGAAGACGCTTTAGCTGAGAATCGAACAGGACAACGTCTTACTGTGAGGCCACAATGCTACAGCAGCACCACCATCGCAGCTGCATTATTGCTGTATCTAAACAAAATATTCCTAATATATGCATTTAGTCTGACCTTTTAGACTAAATATCATAGACTTTAAAATTTGACTTGGTTCTATCCATACCAATGAGGACTTTGCATCTTTAGTCTGCACACCAGCAAGAGTATTCTTTTCTTCTATAGACGTTATCACAGAACGTCTAAAGGTTTACGTGATTGTCCAATAGCAAATGATGTTTAATTAACTGATATATATAACTATGCATTGCACTAGGACAGATTGAATGATTGATATGCTTTCTGTTTACAATAAACTAGAGGCAGGCTTTCATATATTAGTTGCATATTATTTAGCAATTAAATATCAACAATGATTGCAAAAAAAAAACATCAATTACAGTTAAAACAAGGATGCATTGATCAGGAACCGCTTAGTTTTGATTTAGAAGTACAAACAACATACAGCTGTTCTATATGATTAAAGCATATGGCTTGTTTACAAATTTCAGTCAACTCTTGTGAAGAATATTGATATGAGCACAATATTAGCATTAGACCTACTAAATTAACATTTGGTTGAACTAGGGACTATACAAAGATGCTGTTGAAATAAAAATAAAACACATTTTCAATTAATGTTACTAATGAATAACAACTTATAAGTCTAGTTAGAAAGGAACAATGATTTGCCTAGCATAACACAAATATGAATTTCAAGATTTTATATATATATATATATATATATATATATATATATATATATATATATATATATATATATATTAAAATATCTAAGGACAGTCCATGAACCAGGCAAGCAACAGAAAAGTCCAACTATAAAAATAAAAGCTAAATAGCTTTTATTTTTATATTTTTAAAGTAGAAGTTTTGTGTTGCTTGTCTGGTTCGTGTACTGTCCATAGATATTTTACCAGTTTTACTTATTTTGTTTTAGACAGCACCATATTTGCTCTTTGCAGTGCGATATTCTGTTGGTTTTTCAATATATATATATATATATATATATATATATATATATATGTGTGTGTGTGTGTGTGTGTGTGTGTGTATGTGTGCAAATCTCAAACTACTGTGTAAATTTTAGTGATAACCAATGTAAATCAATTAATTGTAATCTAAATGCAAAAGAAACAATTATGTGTAAGTAATGCTTCAGCAAAACAAGGTAGTCATTATTTATTTGATGTAGGTAGACCAGGTTGGGGGCACCAGATAGTGTGGTGGGGGGCGCTGTGGAGCTGTTTTGCCTAGGGCACCAGTTGACCTAAGGCTGCTCCTGAAGGTAGTACACACATCACTCTGGTTAGAGAAGTTAATTTGCCAAGATTACAATTTAAGCCTTACTAGGTGAAGGTTTTTCAAACTTATATCTCATGAGACCATGACAAATGTATTATTACAATTCATTTCAGCTACCTGCATGTGCACTATACAAGACGTTTTTCAGACACTTCCACACTGTACAACTAAAAATTATAAGGATTACTAACTACTCCTGCCAAAGCAGTGTTAAATGAAATGTTGAAACATTTCAAGTTTATGGGCGACTTACCCTTAAGTCACTTTGTCCATAAGTCAGGGGGTGGTCCTAAGGCTCATCTTATTAAAGCGGGTGGAGCGGCCACTCTCGGCAGTTTTGTCAGTCGCTCCGAGACCCTCCCATCCTACACTTGTGGCAAGTGTTTTAAGGTGGTGGCTATATGATCCCCCCTTGTTTTCCTCCCATTCATGCTCAGTAGCCTCAACATGCCTTAAGTTGGCCTCAGTTTGACCAGTGGCCATATTAAGGGGCATTTGGGTTGGAAAGTAAGACTTAAAGGGTTTACCGCCAGGTCCGTGGGTGCTTGGGTCACTTGCCTGGTCCTGTAGAAGTTAGCCAGAACAGGCTTGGTCACTCCAAATGACTTAAGAGTTAATGGTTGTGGTTGATATGTTACATGTGAAATTACTGTGGCATCTTTAATGTTGTCAGTAGCTTTGTTAATAAAGGGTTGCAAAGGCAATACTGTGTGGTTATTGACTCAGCTCAGTAGACAACTTCATATTTAGTTATTCAGTGAATCTGCTCAGCAAATGCTATTCTATCAAAGTGAAGTTCTAGCTATAATATATATATATATATATATATATATATATATATATATATATATATATATATATATATGCACACACTATATATTTTCTAAGGGAAAAAGAGCAATCTGCACAGATAGGAGTAATGCAGTTTGTGGCAAAGACTTATTTGCCTACCCCCACATGGTATACTGGACCAGGCTTGAGAGTAAGCATGCTTAAGGTTTGTTTGCCAGGTGGTTGCTGCTATGTGGTGGCAGCTCATCACTTTCCTTCCCACCCTTTATAGATGAACAGTTTCTGTGTGGCTTTATCCCCCTTTCTCATTTCCCTCATTCCATTCCTGGACCAATCCAAGATCCAGAATAGTTCATTAAGTTTGTAATTGCTGTGCACATGTCCATCAGCTTTTTTTGCCAAGGGGATATGCTTGGTATGTCACATTTCTGGAAGAACATTCAGGACCAGTTGGGCTATCTCTCATGTCACCTGGTTAGTAGGGCCTGTGAAGAAATGCACGTCTTATGCTGTTCAGAATTGTGTGGTTACGGGTGGATTCAATTTTGAATTTATGCAAAATAAAGTGTGGTATTTTAATATTTTTTTAATAAATTATAAACTCTGATTTGTGCATGAGAAAGTGCTGCATTCAATAAATAAATAGCCTAAATATTATTGGTGAGTTCTATAATTTGTTGGGGAAGTGAGGAAAGGACAATCGATAATTTATACTGCAGCCCGAAAACTACTTGAGCTGTGCAAAACACTCATTACTATACCTACATCTAGTAAATAAAATAAATATGTCATTCAAATTGCATTTTTGTGAGTTCAGCACCTAGTGATTCTGTCTTTTGAATTAGGTATTGTGTGACCTGAAATCAGCAGGTATCTGACCAAGTGTTTACCTCATTAGCATAAGAAACTAGCTGCAGAAAGTGACAAACATTGGAGCACACAATAAGAAAAATAAATAAGAAATATGAAGATACTGAAGAGCAGATTTATTGTACAGAAATAACATTTGAGATACATAATCTTCAGCTTTTTATAAACACTGTAAATGGAGCTATAACAATTTCAGACAGCTTATCATTAAATAGGAAATCAAATATTCAGTATAACAATCAAATTGGTACATGTAAAGATAAGACGCAATATAACCCAAGTATTCAGACAAGGAAAGCAATTCATCATTAACCTTAACTGTCATTTTGTTTCATTTCTTAAAAACATTTAGCCAAATATTCACTACTCAGACTATTCTTAATACCCTACATTAAAATAGCTCATATTTACCTTCCATAGAACAAGCACACTTCTGAGTGATTTTTTCCATTCGTGTACATATGTCCCTTATTACTAGTATCATTTTGTTATAAATGATCCAGTGGTTGCAACTTCATAAAATGTTATACAAATATGTACAGCCAAGTAAATATTATTACTGTTATGTGAAAAGCAAGACTGGGTAATAAAGCTGACATTAGGTGAGGGATTTATACATTTTACCACTAATCCATGAATGGGTATGAGTATCTCAGGATTTACCCATGGTTTGCATGGTTTGATTATGAGGTCAGAGCCTTCATGATTAAACAAAGCCAAACATGGATAAAGCCTGAGGCACACACACCCACTCATACATTATTACTATTATACAATGACACTATTTAAAAATGCTTTATTTTTTCTAAATAATGCCATTTTATAAAGACTTTGATGTTTTTCCACAGCTTCATTCTTATAGATTTGTGATGCATGTACTGTGCATACATGTGCATATACTTGCAGACACTTTCACAGTACCTGTATCTTGTTGTTATTTCTGTCACTTCTTTTAAACATGTGTCAGGACGTGGTACTATTGGAGCTTTTTCTACTGACTATGCTTCTTAACTGTCCAAATTTTCACAGAATGTCCACATTTTTTCTGCAGGTTTTTGGTACGTTCCTTATAAAATTTGTGGTTTTTTTGGCAAATCGTTGAGGACTGAATTCGCTAAATAATGGCAGATATTTGATTTTCAAACTTCATATCCTTCTGAAACTATGTGCTAACACAATCTGCTCTTTCAAAGTTTGTAAGAACAATGTTTGAAATCCAGCCACGATGTTTGGCTTTGTCCAGATTTCTTGCATTAAAACATTTAAAGGTATAACCCAATCCATTATTTATTTTTTTATTTACTTGTTTCAGTAAAGACTAGACAATCAGGCCCATAGATTACTTTGCTTTCTGGACTTTTCTTTGGAAGCTAACACTCATAATGCAATAGCTGAAAGAGCAGATGCAGTCTCAGAGCTTGAAAATAGTGCCAAAAAAGGAAATACCCAGTAGCAAGGCTAACAACTCTTTTAAGTCAGTAAGGCTAGAATTAGGAAATGCACACTGATTGCTCTCTCCAAAGAGTGCAGGTTTTACAATAACAAAAATCTTTTATTATATAAACTACCCTTATATGCTAGCAGCATGCTCATTTTAAAATATAAAATATCTCTAAAATATACTATGATACATTTAAAATAAACATATAAATATAAACTGCAAAACTAGAAAACAACAAAAGTGGCAGCACTTACTTCATTACACCTCATTTTCTTAGAAAAAGATTTTTAGAGCATTTGACATTGACAGCCAACTCACTTGCAGCATCAAGCAAAAACTGATGTGTAATTTCTTAGATATGCTGCATAATATATTAAAGAAGTTTTCTATACCCAAAATGTTATACTGTGAGTCTAAAATATATATTTCATTTTGTTGTTTTAATAAAATATTTAAGTTTACTGAATGATTTGGTTGCCATTTTTCTTTGGTTAGGTATATCAGTGGTCATGGGCTTCATTGTTAGAAGGGGATGAAACACCAACAAATATGCAAAAAATGTTCCCTGAATCATAATGTCTCTGTTGCAGCATGATAGCTTTAAAAATATAAGGCTTTTCTCATAAAGTGTGTCTCTGGTATAGTTTCCAGAGAGAAAATAATGCAGGCAGCAGTGGACAACTATAGTCTGTGTCATGCAAAAGCATTGAAACCCAGACTAAAAGAAATGTTCGAGAGGACTAAGGGACAAAAAAGTCAAGGATGAAAAATGACAAATCAAAAATATGAACCAGAAAAGAACATTGCTTATTGATGAAGCTGCTTGTTCTCTGTTTTAATATGTAGTATTGTATTAAATATAACATTTGATTTCCTTCACTGTTTGTGTCTTTCAGCTTTTTCCCGGTTAGGGGTTGCCACAGCGGAATTCCGGTCCGCTAATGATTGGTAGTGGATTTTTACGTACCGGGTTACCAGCCCTGATGCACAACCTTCAACGAAGGCACACCCCATTCACGTATGCCTCCACACAGAAGACGCTCTAGCTGAGAATCGAACAGGACAACATCTTGCTATGAGGCGACAACGCTACCGCAGCACCACCACCGCAGTCCAAATTACCTTGATTTTCTCAGTGCTTCCCATATTACCACTCTGTCACATAAGGGTGCAGTCACATGGCTTTTAAAGTAAGGAAAGCAGCAAGCAACATTTCAAAACAATACTGTAGTGCTTCCTTTTTAATAAATCATTTATAGCATATTTGCCGAGCTCATTTCAAACTGGATAATGTAAATAAAGTAAAAATATATTAGAAGGTTTTGAGTTTATGGTGAAGTGCACATGTATGATGTTTGTCCTTCATAATCTTGAAAGGTTAGACTGGCATTTGGTGTAAGGCTTTGAGGCCATTAACTATAGTTCCTATAGTACAGGGTTTGATTCCCTTCAACCCTCATTTGTCTTCTGTGTAACCTAGAGCAAGTTATTTACCCAGACTTGAAAAGGGACTATGTGTTTAGTGACCCCACTTGATTAAAAATGGGATCTATTATTAAAAGGTCAGTTCTCTAACTTTTTAAAATAGGCAGCAGTGAACTAACTCTATGGAAATTTACTTCACAAGCTAAAAATTTATGTGATAGCGACATGAATTGAACACTTGACAGAAGATATTTATTGACTAGGTGGGTTCTATCAGTGAGTCAGTTAGCTACCCATCTGCTAACATATGGATTGATGCCTAGTTGAGAGAGTTTATCTATTATACCTGAGTAGGGAACAGTATCAAAGGCTTTGGCTGGTCAAAGTAGACAGTGTGCACCATCTTCCCCTCGTCAGTGGCTTTGGTGACTGTCTCAAAGAAGTCAACCAACTTTAACTGACATGACCTCCCCTTGATGAAGCCAAACTGTGTGGGATCAAGTGCTTGGAGGTTGCTGATGTCCTTGTTAAGTAGGTCCACAATAATCCATTCCATGGCCTTGCAGATCAGCCTAGTTAGGATGATGAGTATATAATTTACTGGATCAGTGGATGCCCCATCTTTGTGCAAAGGTATGACAGTTGCCGTCCTCCAGCTGGGACAAAGCCAGTACTCAGACTTTGGTTGAATAGAGCCCCTAATGGTGCTGTAGGTTCCTGCCTGAGTTCATGTAGGATGCAGCCTGTGATGTTATTGGGTCCCATGGAAGCTGTATTTTTGCCTTTGAGAGAGCACTGACGGACCTGTTCCCTAGATATAAGGGGAAGCAGGTAGGTACTGGGAATGGCCTGATTTACTGATGGGGGGACAGAGGGGTGAAGTTTGCACTGAATCTGTCAGCCAGCAGGTTTGCTATATCTATGGCATTTGTATATATGGTGTCCTTGACCACCAGTTCTGAACAGATCTGGGTGCTTCCTTTGAGATTGTGGACATATGTGAAGAAGGCCTTATGATTGTCTCTAGTAGATGTGGCCAATTTGGACTCAAATTTGCTTTGGAGGATTTCACTAGTGCTCTTATTTGCTTCCTCAGGCTAAGGGGAGATTGCTTCCAGTTAGGCACCTGCACCTTCTTGGCCCTGGACAGCAATTTTTTCCTTTTGTTATATAGTTTATTTATTACAGATGTCCAGAGATAGGTTTAATCTTCCTTATGGAGGTTGGTTTATTCCTTTCGGGTATTCCTGATTCCATGCATCTATATAAATGCTTGTATAGTGCTTTGGTATAGTTTGGGATGCTGGTGCCAGTTTCTAGAGAGGGGGAGGGGGCTGTGAGGCTGTTTATACCATCCCTCAGGAGGCTGTCATCAGCTTTGGGGAATTTGTTTTGTTTGATCCTAACTACATGGGGGTTCGAGGGAGATGGTAACTTCGAAAGTGACCAATTTATGGTCGGATCTTACTAGGGAGGATGATACTGTAGGCATGCTGCAGTGGTTACTCATGTTGGTTAATACCAAGTCCAAGATATTATCACCTCTTGTGCAAGTATCGACTAGCTGTTCTAAAGCACTTGCATTGACAAAATTGAGGAATCTCTGGGCATTTGTGTTCTGGCATGAGTAGTTCTTCCAGTCTATGTTTGGTTAGTTAAAGTCACCCAGGATCAGGGTAAAAGGTTGAATCTTAATAGATTAGAAGAGGTCCAGATAGGCTGATTGGGCATCTTGAGTCAGATTTGGGGGTTGGTAGATAACTACAATTTGTATAGGGTCTTTTCAATGGCTAACTGCACCTGGAGTGTCTCCTGTGCATCATACTGTTTGAGCAGCCTGGAGGTGTGCATGTCTTTAATATATATTGAAACTCCACCTCCTTTGGCTTTACTGCCCATGGTTTGGGGTCTGAATGTATGATAGGATGAGTAACCAGGGAAGGCTGGGCAGCTCTCCACAGCTTTAAACCAGGTTTCTGTGACTGCGCAGATGTCAGCATTTTCCAAGGTTAAGAATGCTTGCAGTGAGTGCAGTTTTATGTTTAGACTCCTAGCGTTTAGCAGCATGACTTTTAATTTGTGTTTTGTTGAAATGTTTGTTGGTAGTTTTAACCTTATCACTTTTCCTAAAAAAGGCACTCTGGGGGAGGCAAGAGCCTTTGCCAGAAGCCTGAAGCCTAAGTGACACAGATGCAAGCCATCTCTGGCAAAGCATTGCAGTCTTTCAATCATATCTTCCCAGGCTGTCAGTTACTGGATCCCCCTGGAATGACACCAGAATCTAAGCCAATTGTTAAAGTCAATAATTTTCTGTTTGTATTGAGGCATCATTCTGGCATCATTCTGGGTGATGGTAGAATGCTCATTAAGGCTAGGGATATACCCACCTGGGACACATATTCAGTGAGTTCAATCATGTCTCTCTTCATATAGTCCAGGGAGGTATGTCTCAAGTCATTCACACCAACATGGAATCTGACAGAGACATAACAGTACCTGTTGTTGAGAGACTTGAGTGTGTATGTGATATGGCAGATTCTGGCCCCTGACAGACAACTAACCATGACTTTCTCCTTATCTAGCCTAGTGAGAGGCACAGCTGTATGTCTCACAGTGGTGTCTGCTATGACTAATATGTAGGTTTATGGTTAAGCCTTAGTGGCTGTGAGACACAAGTGTGTGAACTATGCATGGTATGTGGTATGGAGGGCTGTGGAGATCACGTGTGCTTTTGCCTTGGAGGTCTGCTTTGTTTGGGTATGTTTTTTGTTGAGGACCTCCACATATATGGGTGTGTGTTGCATAGGTGTGGGTGGTGTTTGAGATATAGTAATTGTGTTGATAACCTTCTCAGTGCCAGATATACTGGCTTGTGAGGGTGAGAGCTTAGACTCTAGGTTCCTAATATAATTCCATCTCTCACAAATTGTTGTCCTAGGTGGTAGTAGTATATGGTTGTCTGTGTACATGAAGCAGTTGCTAGACTGTCTCAGGATACCCATATCAACCAGACTTGAGGGAGAAACTGTAGGAAACTGTCCATCCATCATTGGACACATTTCAGTCACAGTCAGGATGAATAGTCACAAATATAGAGAAAGTAATATCACTTGGCAGAAGAGAAACACATAGCAAAGATTGAATATCAAGGCAAGAGGCACAAACAATAAGTAGTTTTATGTAAATGTAAAGAGAATTACAAACTATGTCTGTACTTGGTATATATAAATATGCAAAAAAATCATTTAGCTTATATGATTTTAGAAATGGAAATGTAGAAATAAAAGACTGTGCAGTAGAGATATGGTCAGAATGGTTTGATGTGACCCACCTGATAGCACCAGTAAATTGCTTGTTTACAATGATATGCATTGAACAAGAGATAGGAATTTTTCATTTCCTTAAAATAAAAGGTAGAGTGTCCCACAGTTTAGGAGCTAGTACAGAGGAGGTGTGGTTAGTGTGGTGCAGTTAGGTTTTAGGTATTATTAAAGTGGGGTGGATTGGGAATGTTTTCTAAGGTTGTAGGTATGTGATTTAGTGATGATTTTAGCAACGAGTGGAGAATGTTTCAAGATAAAAGAGTTGGAAAAGAAGTGAGCTTAGTGTTTGCTACAAAGTGATATACTTTGTTAGATGTGTGTGTGTGTGTGTGTGTGTGTGTGTGTGTGTGTGTGTGTGTGTGTGTGTGTGTGTGTGTGTGTGTGTGTGTTTGTTTGTGTATACAGTTATTTGCAGTTAGTTAACAAGGAAATTCCATTGGGCTGAACAGAGTCCATTTTAAGTGGAGGCCCATGGAGAAAAGCTCCTCAGTACAATAAAAAAGTATAATCAAATAAAATGATATACATTGTTAGTATACCATTATCTAACATATTGGATTACAAAGTTAAAAACACATACTTAGCAATTTAGTGCCCAGACAAATACTAGTGAACATATTACAAAATTTTTAGGGATAGGTTATAGCATAGAGTATTCTAAATAATACATAACATAGAAAGTAAAGAGAGAGTATATCCTTAGGGCTAGGTATTCAAGGAGGTTGTGTGCAAATGCAGTTCCAGGAGGAAGATAGGTAAGTGTGGACAGAAGTTTTGAAGTGGCCAGGATTTGGGACTGTTCTGATTGCTAATGGAAGAGCGTTCCAATTTTTGGCTAAAGAGTAAGAGAAGAGAAGTTCCAAAGACATGCATCTGGAGCATTTCTCCCCGGGCCTCCGCTGAAAACAGTAAATAAAATAAATAAATAAATAAAAGTTGGCTAGAGGATGGTTAAGTTTCCATTGAAAGTTGCACCTATGATGAGCATGCTCAAGTTGAGTTAGAAGAACACTTTTGCCAATAGGTATCTGGCTTGTATTGTTAGCTACTAAAATAATATCCTCTGGTATGTCCCTTATCAGGAACTATGGTAGATAATAATCAAGAAAAAGTAACAACAAAACACCTACAGAGGGCTGTAGTTTACACTAACCCAAGTCTTGGCCTACTTCTGCATGCAGCTAGTGAGTAGAATAGAACTGGCTAGTAAATATCGTCCGGTGAAAAGGCAAACTAAGTCTGAAGTAACACCCAATACTGAAACTGTTACCTAAATTTCAAGTAGGACATTTCTTAAAAGTAGTGTTTTTTTTAGTTTTAAACTGGAGTAGACACTTTACCAGATTAAGTACTAGTCTGGGGTACCTTCTGGGGTAAGGTCAGGCCTGTAGAATTTTGCAGTGATGAGTTCACACTGATAAACAAAACATGAACAAACTAGTAACTGAAAAAACAGTAGAGACCGAAGTGCAAGTAAGAACAGTGTTCTTACTTGCAGTTCGGTCTCTATGTTTTTTTCACTTACTAGTGATGAGTTCACATCAGTTTTGGCTTTATCTCTCAGAGGCTCATAGGAATTACTAGTAAGTGCTGTAAAGAGCTGCTATATAGCTGATTTACATGTAAGAGGAAAAGGATTACTGATATCACTTTCAATGCAACCTCATCTCTTAGCGCTACAACAGCTATCAGCAGCATCTCTGATATGCAGCATATTAATGGCTGCATACATCTCAAGCCTAATGGGAATCTAGCAACACTTTGTATCAGCTACTTACAATGCAAAATGATCACTTGCAGGAAGAGGCATATTTTCACTTACTTTTGAATGAAATTTCTGTTGCTGGAATACTCTGGAGTGTTGTAACATTTTGAAGAACCCTTCCATTTCAAAATCAAAGTATCAGGAAACTTGAAGATGGTAGGAATACCAGTCTTATAAAAGGAACTTTTGACTCTTGTGAACACTTATGATCTCAATGCAGATGTCCAGGTATAACCCGACAAAAAGTCCTCCCCAGACCTAGTCCACAACCTTCCCATTGACTGCAAGGAGATTGAGGCGTCCCAGTACTCACGCAATAAAGATCTTTATTGGTATATCTTACCCATTTACCCATGCTAATAACTGAATTAAGTTTCATGTAGTACTCTGCTAGTTAATGATAACAAGCCACCTTGTTAAATAATCTTTAGGCTTATGAACTTCTGTGATAAAATCAGTTTAAAAGCACTGTCTGCATATTCATTAACAATGCAGGCGGCAGATAAAAGCAGTTCTTGTGGTACTCCAGTGTGTCATTACTTCCCAGCTTTTCCTTTAATACCAAACATCTTAAATGATTCAGTCTTTGATGATTTTCTATGTCTTCATCTATGAGTGATAGATAGATCTTTTCCTGGTGGTCTCATAAGGCTGTTTGTTCTGCTTATAGAGTGATAGTGCTTTTAGTATGAACAGATTTCAAAAGGCTTAATCTCATGCTGTTTGAAACTACTTAGAGATTTAACTTCTAACATGTGACGCCAAACCTTGTTAAGTTATGTAATTTTTGCATCCTATAGTCACTGTGTTGCAGATGTTGATTTGGGCTATACCACATGGACCCATGGAAACTTGAGTTGTGGCAAGGTTATGCATTCTGGATTAATAGACACACACACACACACACACACACACACACACACACACATGCACATGCACATATAGGCAAGAGAACTACTTTAAATATAATATTGATAAGCAGCAAAAGAATAAATATTAAACCAGTCTTAAAGTCTGCAACATGGTCGTATTAACACATACTGTTAATAGACTATAGGTTGGCTGACTCCCCACTCGACCCCCATCGTTACATTTATGATGCTCTCTTAAGAAAATATGTTACAGATTTCAGGAAAGTTATTAACAACTTTAGAACTACAATATTGCATTTGTTATAGTCAGTTCAGATTCACAAATGTGAAGATTTTAAATTGTTATTATAGTTTTTTTAGCAAGCTCTTGCTTAATTGGCTTTATAAGGAAAAAGTTTTTTTTTTCCTACTTCTGATTTTACATAGCAAATGTAAACTCCAATTTTACTATTTTTACTCCTTTTGGCCAAAGGTTAGATTTTGGACAAAAAAACAACAGCTATCACTTCCCCAAGAACTTGAAAGGGTGAGACAACACAGTTTACATAACTATATACCTCCAAACTCATCAAACAGGACATTTTTTTTATTCACTCTGGCCTCATTATTACTGGCCCAGCTCCCAGTGCTCCATGTCCACAGTGGGTCTACCAGTTAAAATCCATGACCAGACTCAACAACACCAGAAGAAGTCCAGGGGTCTAGGAGAATAAGGGTGCCTTGGTGGCATAGCCATCTGTGCTTCGTTTTGGTGGGGGCTTTTTTGTATTGTATGCCATGTTCTCTTTCCCTTTCTCCAGCTCCATGCACTTTGGTCAATTCCAAGGGTAACAGCCCTCTTTGGACCACACCTGTCCTTGCAGAGCATCACCAATGAGTGCCCTCCCCCAGGATGGGCATGCCCATTCATCACTGCCACTTTATCAGTCACACAAGCTACTAATTGAACCTGGGTCAGCTGGGCTGTAGTCAGGGCTTTATCCCACTGTACCATCAGAGTGGCTCGTTAAATAGCATCATCAACTGAAACTACTCCAGATCCAACTTATCTTTAAAGGTAAACCCATTCTCACATTATAGCTAACTAAAAGACCCCTCTATGCCCCACTTGATCCATACCTCCTACCTGACTAGGGTGGAGCCTCTGTGCATTAAACCAAACACCACTCCCCTAGGGGCCTTCATCTACTTTGCCATTAATTATGAGCCTTATACATACTCTAACATGAATGCCCAGAGATTTCTGGACTTCATAAGTACAAACTGTCTGGAACAGTTAGAATACAGCCCTCCTAGGTGGGACAGAATCCTGGACTTACTCCTTGGTAGTACTGGATACTACTACTCCTAACCAATTATACATCTTCCCTAGTCAAATCTAACCACAAATCGGTCACACTCACCTTAAGGCAGACGTCATCAACATCTTCTAGTACCTCAGTATTCATTGGTTACACTAAGGCTAAACTACTTAAACTGAGAGATGACCTGGCTGAATTCAATATCTCCTTCAAACCTGATAGTTGCACTGCATGTGCAGAATCATTTATTGCCAAATTCTACACACATCAATAGCTGCATAGAAACATCTGTACCTCGCTGAGGTATATACAATGCCAAATTTAAAATACCTCCCAATGGTGAAATCCCAATATAAAAAGGCTCTACAGGAAAAACAAACTCATTGCACAAAAAAAAAAAAAAAAAGTAACTACAAATACACCAATAAAAGTTCTTGCTAAACTTAACAGTGAAGTCCGGTCCCTCATTAAATTCATCAAAGATAGTCATGAAGTAAAAAATAACTACCCAGGCAACAGCAACCACAAAAGCATCTTTAACTATGTTAGAAACTTCAAAAACAATACCCATCACTGCACAGAGCTAATAGTAAATTAATCATCTACTCAGAACCAGAGGACATAGCCAATCTTCTAGCAGATAAACATGACTCATATGTTACCCTTGAATAAAATTGCATCTGTAAACACACAATCTCCCAAGAAAAATTCTTAATAGCACTTTTCAGTGCCAAGAACACTGATTCTGTGGGTCCAAATAGCCTTCCAGTATGCCATCCTAAAACAGGACCTGCCCCAACCCTTACTGAGACTGTTCAATATCAACCTCCAAAGATGTTATGTGCCAGACTAATGGGGACAGCAACAGTCATCCCCTTTCACTAAGGTGGGTCATCAACTGACTCAAATGTCTGACCAGCCTCATCTGTAAGGCTATTTAAAGATCATTATAGAATTAATCAACAAGGCTATATGAAACCTACAAAACCTTGACCTAAACCATGTTTTGTCATGGGCAGATCAGCTGACACCATCCCAAACTCAAGTATCAATGAAAACTATCCCAGGCAAATATAGCAAACTGACTCACAAATGGACTCCAGAAAATTAAGCTGGGTTGCTTCACCTCCTCCAAAAGACCTCTCACAAGCTCACAAGCAATGTACACCAGGGTCCTGTTCTTGGACCACTCCTCTTTGACATTTTGTCTCAGAGGTCAAAACTAATATTGAGGGCTTATGGCTGATAACTTGTACTGATGACTGTAAACTAGACACTATTATAAACGGTGCAGAGGACACAACAATTCTCCAGGAAGGCTTTCCAAAAGAAAGAGCTGATGTGAAAACCATGGACTACAACTAAATGGTAAAAATGTATAATAGTATCCTTAGGCAAGCACAGCATCCCCTTTAACTATCACATTGAAAACTCACCTTTGAAAATTGATCCATTAGTTAGGAATGGAAGAGCCTATGTAGACAATTAATTGTCCTTTGATCACCACATATCTAATAGTGTAGGAAAGTCCTTTTTCATTGTGAAGCTTATTAGCAAGGGTGTGATCATTCTACTGTATTCAGCACTTACTAGTCTGAACACAGAGCATAATGCCCCCTTCTGCATCTACCTGCCCAAACACTTGCCACAACTGCCTACAATGTTTTCTCACCAAGAAAATAAAGGTTCTAAAATAAAATAACTATACTAATCATCTCAAAGCCTTGTCTTTCTTCTTGGTATCATACAGGCTGCTGAGGGGGATCTCTGTCTCACATACAGATCCTCAACAGAGCCTATCCTTGTAGACCTATCGAACATCCACAAATCCCATGACATAAACACCCACTTGAGGTATTAACCAGTTCTCCAACAAAAACAGCATTTTGAAGGGCAGATGTATCACAAAGAATTTCACTTGTTTGGAATCGTCTTTTTCTCCGCATCAAATAAAGTACTTCCCTTACTCTATTCAAATATAATCCAGATGAGTGCATGGGGAAACTGCAAATTCATCATTAGCTTAGCACCTGTGTCTCTTACAGAAAGAGATAACATGTAAATGTTTGCCCTGTACTATTTATATTTAAATACAAAAGTAAAATCTTAATGGGAATACATGGCTAAGTTTTCAAAGAACTTTAAGGGTCAATAGCCGAGTAAGTACCTATGAGCCTATCTTTGACAACTGTAAATGTTTTGCCCCAGCTATTCAGCAGACCTATTACATTTCCCTTCTTAAAACTGTAACAGTATCATTGAAAAATTCACCCCAAATAGTGATTTCTGTGCAAATTTACTTCCTGAATAAATCGCGTGGTGACTTTGCCATAAAATATGAGGTAGGCCACTTGAGCTAACACTGAAAAAGTAGTGTGAAATATTGAAAGTTGTGAAGGGATGACTAAAGACTTGGAACAAAAATGCTGGAAACAAGGACAAACTAAATATAGAAGACACTTCAAATGTAACTAAAAGTGATAGCATATTACTTAGAAATGCTAACAGCTTTGTTCACATAAAGCATGTTTAGGAACAAAATTTACCATACAACAAGCAAGCATATAATTTTGTTACTAATGTATAATTCAAGATCAGATCTTCAGAATACATACCTTAGGGTTCCTATGAGCAACACCAATGTCTTTAAGCAAATAAGCCCTAAAAGGTGATTTCTTTTCTGTAATGTGAAATCAAGGGGCCCTCCATGAATAATCTCATCTCTTCTAATCAGCATATGATTATTTGAGTCCAAAAACATCTAAAACCATGGGACGTTACTAATTAAAGCAGTGACACTCCTAATGTCACAGAAACACAACAAACTTGCATCCCATACATTCACAAATTACCTACCTGGAGCAGTATTAGAGGCTCAGTAGGTAGCAAAGTCAACTTTTGTGCAGAAAGCTGTGTGGGTTCTATTCCCACACCAAGCAGATCTATTGCTGACATTGCATTTCAGTATAAATGGGGTGCTGCACTCCTGAATGTGCCACCCTTTGGATGAGATGTTAAAATGAGGCCTCATCTGCTTGAGTTGGTGGTAGCTCAGGTGGATGTAAAAGATCCCATGGCATCTACTGAAAAGAGTAGGGGTCATTTATTTAAATTGTTACATGATAATTTATATAGATAACTTATTTACAATATTTCTATACATATTTACAAGGTTTAACAATTATATACACATTTTTAAAGATAAACAAGTTTGTTTTTTTCATTTTTAACATATTTCTACATTGTGATTTAACTCAGACCCTGACGCTTTTTTCCATAACCACCATCTAATCTATCTCAATATTGCTGACAATAACCATTTTCCATTAAACATGATCTCATTCATTCTCTCACACCAAATAACTCATATTACATGAAACAGTTTTTTTATAAATTCTTTTTGATTCTGTACTTATATATTCATAATATCCATATTCGATATCTCCATATTTATATCATTATTGTCTATGAAATATTCAAAAACATCTCATCACATAATTTATCCCACAATTCCTTTACTCTTTTACATTCCAAGAAGACATGTTTTCTGGTTTCTTCTTCACTGCAATATAAACATATTATTTTACTTTTCTTTTTATATGACATATTACCTTTTACCTGTACTTTCTATTTCTAATCTCCATCAGAAATCTTGACATTATACTTTTTACTACATCATTCCTTTCATTCTTTAATTGCTTTAAACATTTCCTGTGATTCGTTCTCCCACTGGGCTAATAAAATAATATTGTCTCATTATATCTTTATACCACATGCTTTGATTATCCTGTATTTCATCAATTTTCATTTACAATGCTTTTATCTTCTGTTCATAATTCTCTATTTCTCTATTGAAGCTCTTCCTCATTATTTTCTTGCTTTTCGAAATTCTTCATACTTGCATTTGAATACTTTTGAAACTAATTTTCTCATTCTTATCATTTATCCATTGCAGTACTTTATAAAAGTTCATAAATGCTGAATAAACCACTGGATTTAACAAACCTAATCCTCCTTCCTTTCTATTCATGTACAGAATTCCCCTCCTAACAAGATTTAATCTTGAGCACCAAATGAATGAAAATATATTTCAAACAGCTGCTTTTTGTACATTATTGGAATCAAAAATATACTTGATATTTATGAAATGTTACTTATCAATACCAGATTTAACAAATTAGTCTTTTTCTTGTAGGCCTGTCTATATGTTTTCATTACATACGCATTTCTAAAGTAGAACAAAAAACATTCCAAATGGCTAAATGACTCCAAAGTACATAAATTATCAGAACAAAAAAAAGAGAAGTCCAACACCTGATGTACACTGCTTTACAACACAGATAAAAACGCAAAGCTTTCGAGTACACAACTCTTTCTCAATGCATATCATATGAATTTCTCTGAACTCGTTTAATATTTCCAATATTGTATTATATAATTCTTTTCCAATGTTTATACCCATTCCATTAAAATCACTTCATGTAAAATGAATATCTGCTATTGTTTCTGTATCTCCCATACCTTTACTTTCATCTTTATTTAACTTTAAACCTATTCCTTTCAAACAGTCAACTGTATAAGATATAGCTTTTCTCATCCCTATGCTGTTTTTGGTTATTATAATTATATCATCTGCATATGTCATTAATTCCAGAATTTCTACATCCTCTTGCATAATATATTTTCCATTTTATTTTTGTGTTAACTTCCTTAACTACAACACTCATGACTAAAGCAAAAAGAATGGTTATCATAGGACATAATAACAGTAAATAATCTAGAAATTGTCAGAATATTCTCTGTTCAAACAGTCCAAGTAAATTCCAAAAAAGAAAGAAAGTATACCATGGCTGGAGTGCTGTAAAAAATGTAATTCACCATAAAACAATAAAAGTAACAAAACATAGTAAGCGTTTTCACAGTCTATTATACAACTGCTTCTGAGTGTACTTTATAAGTATGTGAGTATATAGCTATCATTTTATAAACTTTTCCCTGCCACCTTAAATCTATAGTAACAAGTCTCCCCATGTCAACTAATATAACTTTGCAAATGTTCACTATGTTTCTACATAGGATTGTTATATCTGAGCAATATTCATTGCCAAAGTTCCAGATTATTTTCTATTCCATATCCTCTCTGTTTGATATCTTTCTTCTTTTGTTAAAATCCTTGTGTCTTACAAAACAATCATGTCTATGTAATATTCTTTACACCATTCTAGAATCACTATCCTTCTATTTATATTTTTATATTATTAACATTCACTGAAAAAATCCTTAAGTTATTGGTTTCTCTATTCCTTATTTTAGTGGGAATCATCCTCTTATCATGCTTGTATTAATAAATGTATTATTCTTCATCCATTACCTTTGTTTTTCTTTTCTAAATTTGTATTTTTCAATTTCCCTTTACGATCTTTTACTTTTTAACCAATAAAATTGTTAAAACTTTTTACTACTTTACAACTTTTTTTATCTTCCTCTTTTTTCATTACCATTTCTTTCTTATTCTAAATTATTTTCCATTGCTACTTCAATTTCATCAATTATTTTTTTATCCTGCACCTTATTTGCACTGTCTGTTTCATTATTTTTTCTTCACAATCCATTATGTCCAGTTTTCCCACATATGTAACATTTCTTTTTATCAAAATTGTTTACTAAATGTTGTTCTCTACCACAAAAGGAGCATGTTCATATTTGTTACCTGTATTTACCACACCCTTATTACCTTCAACATTTATACTTGCGATATGTAAGATTTGTTCACTTTCCATTTTCAAAACAACACTGAAATCCCATGACCCAGTCCATAAACCCCCTATTATCAATTACTTTATAAATGTCCATCACTTCTTTAGAAAAACTCTTTAAATATTTTTAATTCTCTCTTTCAACTTCTATCCTGAATTGTATGTGTATTTTTTTTGTTTGTTACTCAAAATACATTTAATTATGTATTCATTTCATGGGTTATTATTCTGTCTTTTTTCATATTCACATAAAAATATTTCAATAATTTGTGTAATCTCAAAAATAATGGCTCCTCATTTATCAAAATAAAGGCTCTTACTTAGTATGTTTTAATATTGAATAACTGTGCCCCATACCTCATATGTGTCCATTTCCATGCTCCTTTTACATTGGATCCTTACAGCATCTGACTAGCAATGGCCTCTCCGCATGTGTTTTTTTTAGGTGATTATATCTTCTTGAGAACACACTCAGCTTCTTTTCCCTGAATTTCATCCATTATGTTTCCCTATGAGACATAATTTTCTGGATCACTTTGTATTATCACTTCATGAAGTATATTATCCTTCAATCCTCCTGAATGGAGGGTTGTAACAATGCAATCCATTTAGTCCACACTATCCATCAGCTTGAATAACAATTTTTGAAACATAATCTCCAAGTCTTCCAAATCATTTCTCACTTCCACAATAAATCTAGTATTCACCTCCACTCCAACAGGCATTGCATCCATCTTAAACACACTGTCCTCCCAGCTAACACTGCACCGGGAGCAAGACATGTGCATGCACTCATGCTAGGCTGGTCACAACTACAGAATGACAAGCAGGGGTAGTTCCCCAATACCCTGGCAAATTTAGCCTAGTAGTATGAATACCACCATGGGTCTCTCCTGAAAAGAGACTACTAGCTTAGTGAGACTAACACAGTCAAATAAAAGATTAATAAAAAAATAAAAACTATATATGAATGTATGTTCATATATGCACAAACACACACATATGTGTATATATATATATATATATATATACACGTGTGTTTTTTTTTTTTTTACTAATTTAAGTGGAACAGCAATGGTGCATGTTACCACCAAGTGACTCTGAGCTCATGTAGAAATAATACACAAATCAAACCATATAACATACTGCCATACTGTTAGAAGATGACAGTATTCTGTGCGTCACTGAAGAAGCTCCAGTTCTGGAAGGAAACATGGTTTCTGGTGAAATTTATAGTGAGTGTGTTCCCAATACCTACCTCTCAACTGTCCAGATTTTCGCTTCATATTTTTGGATTGTTCCTCATAAAATTTGTGGTGTTCAGGCAATTCATTGAGTATTGAAGTCTCTAAATAATGACAAAAATTTAAATTTCACATTTCTTATCCTTCAGAAAATGCATGCTAACACAGCACTCTTTATTCTATCAACTTTCTAAGTTTATAAGAGCAATATTTAAAAAACTGTCCCTATTTTTGGCCTTTGTCTCACCATTTTATTTGGTTTTGTCCAGACCTTTTTGTGCTAAGAGGTTGAGCAGCATATGCACTACATATTATATATTAAAAACAGCACCTATTGGATCCTACATGCCTGCTTTTGTTGTGTTTGTAGCTTGAATTTTCCACCTACCAAATAGCTGAATAACTCAAGAGGGTGCGTAGAAATTGGTTCACTTAACAACTTATCCATTTATATAAATACCAACTATTTGTTGAAGCTTTGACACAACAGCTAGAGTAATAAATCATAACTAAATGCACAAGATAATTTTGATTATAGCCATTGTCTTGCTGCAAATTGTCATCTGTGGGTGTCTGTTTCACTTATTTTCCTTTAATGAACACAGAACAGCATGCATCCTATGTACTTTAATGTATAAATGTTACTTATTTCAGCATCTGTTTTTTCATGACTGATTCATTGTTACAGATCATGCTAAGTTCATTATAGATAGATAAGGTAATTACTAAACTATAACCGTACAAATACGGGATAATTAATGTATCAGGTTATAGAAAGACTAAACAAGCCTGGGCCTGATTTTCTGTCTCATTGTTCTTTAATCATAAAATAATGATTTGATGTTTTTTGACAAAGAAGAATAATTCAAATCAGCACATTAATGACCTTCAATCATTGGTCATCATGCAGTGTGTCATTATGTCTGCATTTCATCAGTAGGCAGTTCATGTTGGGCACTGTAGGCTTGCTCTTTAGTAAAAATCCTAGATAGCAATGCATTCTCTATCAAAACCAACCACAAGTATTCTCTGTCTTGGTCTCAGAAACATGTATGCCCTATAATAACAACCCAGTTATTAACTACAAAAACAAAACAAAAAAATGCATAACCCAGAGAAAACAGCTTCTTTATTAACTGTTTTACATTAGAAATATTTGAATTCCATTGAGAAACGCTATGATTAAAATATCTATTTTTGAAGGCTACAGCAACATTTTAATTTCTATAATCGCATATCAGTATAATGAAGTCAGCTACTTGCCCCCCCCCCCCGGTTAGAATGTTCAACAGTTCAGTGTTGCTTACTGCATGGCCAGAAATGATTTTATACTACAGTGATGCCTAGTTAAATGAAGCATCTCATCCCTCAGTTGCTAGGTAGATATACCTAAATAGGATGCACTATGCACCTAGAGGAAAAGTGTGGTTTCCAGGGAATGAAAGATCACATAACTACTAACCTGGATGCCCATGGAAATTGTCTCTGTGTTGGACTTCATATGTGCTATTGTCCACAGTTATGAGCCTACATTTATATTGCCATTATGTTACTAAGCATATATTGTTATATCACTCTATATATGCTGGGCATATCAGTAATGTGAGCCATATGGCTGACTTGGTTGGCTACAATCACCTACATTAGAAGATGAAGTTAAGTGAAAACATACAGCATTGTATTTTAGTCTTCTAAGTACAAACTTGCAGTTTTAAAAGTACTGTATTTCATTTTTTCTGTTATCTAATTGTTTCATTGAATAGTGTGCTGTGTGTGTGTCTCTCTGCTTTAAGAGGGTGTGATGGTCTTCTAACTTCTTTGTTATCTGATATTTAACTGTTATCCTAGAGGGTTTCCTCTGTACTTTACGTGCTAGCCACCAAGTTTGAGAATTCATTTTATGCTCAACTTCTGGGAGACTTGGTTGGCTACAATCACCTGCATTAGAAACTGAAGTTAAGTGCAAACTTGCAGTATTGTATTTTAGTCTTCTGTTAAGTACAAACTTGCAGTTTTAAAAGTACTGAATTTCATTTTTTTCTGTTACCTAATTGTTTAATTGAATAGTGTGTTGTGTGTCTCTCTGCAGTTAATTCCCTACCCACCCTCCCTATTCTTGTCTTGGTGTTAGTTGTGGTGGCTCTGGAATTGCCTGCCCTGTAAGTCTGTATTTGAACACTCCTCCTGGGTCCATCTCATTTGCTTACTTAACTGAGTACAGTAAGATCATATTCTGAGTCTAGTGTTCACTCTACTTAATGTTGTTGTCTTTCGGCTTTTCCCGGTTAGGGGTCGCCACAGCGGAACTCCGGTCTGCTAATGATTGGCAGTAGATTTTCACAAACGCCGAAGTACCAGCTCAACTTTCAACCTTCAATGAAGGCACGCCCATTTACGCATGTCTTTCAAACACCCACCCAACCGTGGGAAGGACATGCAGACTCCACACAGAAGGCACTCCCTGCACTCCAGCCAAGAATTGAACGGATGAACCTCTTGCTGTGAGGCAACAAGAGGTTCTCCCGTTTGATTCTTGGCTGGAGTGCAAGGAGTGCCTGAGAGGATTTGAGAAGGCCAACCCACTTAGGTTCTTCCTTCCTCTCTCCTTGCACTTTACTAACAAAAAAATAATTGCACTTTATTCATCTGCTTTTACTGCATTTGTGTTTCCTCTTACTTTATTTTGCTTTTGCCTCTTCTTAAAAGTACTCAATTTTATTTATTCTGCTGCATTTATTACTGCTTGGTAGTAGCCTGATTAAATTGTAACTGTTATTCTAAGTCTTTTGGATTAAGCACTTGGGCTTCATACTGGCTGTTTTACATTAAGAATGTTTGTGATCTGCACTGTTGTGGCAGAACAAGTAGCTTACATCCTTCTAAGCTGGGAATTGCTGATTGAAGGCTCACTGTCTGCTATTATAAAAGTGTATTAGTTCTGGTTTAAGCACTTGGGCTTTAGGCCAGTTATTCTACATTAAGAAGGTTTATGGTCTGCACTCTTGTGGGAGGAGAGGCTGGATTCTGCCCATCTGAGCTGGGAATTTCTGGTCATAGGTTATTGTGCCTGCTTATTTGAACTGCTTCTTTCTGAAATTGGTGCGCCTTGTTGCTGTAGCATAGACGAGATTCAGGCCTGCTGAATCTAGCTTTGGTTGTATAACTTGAGCACTGATCCAGGCCATCTTTTTTGGAGAAGGTTCCCCTGCACCCTAGTGGCAGGAGTGTGCGGTTAGAGCTTGTCTGATTGAAGACTGCTGGAACAGGGCTCAGTTTTGAGCTTTTTCTGGTTAATTGGATAACTTGTGTAAATCAGTTTGTTCATTTTCTATTGATTTATATATAACAAAAAAAATTGCACTTTATTCATCTGCTTTTACTGTATTTGTGTTTCTTCTACTTTATTACTAGGGCCATTGACTACAACTCTGATCTGAGATATATAACAAAAAGTATCCTTTTCTGTGCATTTAAAGTGTTTTTTGATTGTATCTGCTTTGTTTTCTGAAAAAAAAAAAAATACTTGTTTCCCACCTTTCTAAGCTACTATAGTCCAGTTTTCAGGTTAGTGCTGAATTCAGGGCTGTGTTACAAATCTCTGTGTTTGCCCATACCTTACTTGGATAGAAGGAAGTTTCTCTGTTCACCTGTGAGAGAGGGGAGCTTTGAGCAGCCTATCTGTCCCTGGAGGAGTGGTTGCAGCCCAGAAATTAGTAGCTTATTGGCCATTTTGGGCTAATTTCTATCTCTTTCATTTCCCTGCTATAAAAAACACATTTGCCCAGTTTTGCACGCTGGGCAGCACCGGTTAGCTAGAGTATAACTATTCCTGGGTCCACAAAGTCTCCTCTTCAATTTTTCCCTTGGAACTAGACAAACTTTCAACTTAAGCACTTAAGCCATTCATTTCTCAGCCCGGCACTTGCTCAAAACTCATAGCAAGCACTTATAAACCCTAGCACTAGACCCCCCTATACTGTACAGAAGGACAAGGCTCTCTATTTGACCTTACCAGCCATTCAGTAAAACAGTTCACTGTACCTATCCAGACATGTCCAAAGGGCAGTTTCAGGTGTACTCTCCAGTCCAGCTGGTGAATCTGGGCATTTTGAGGCAATGTTACAACTGCCTCATGTACACAGACAACCCTCTCCTCCTACCACCAAACACTAATACATGCGAGAGATGCAATTATACAGCCAAACTGGAGGCTAAGCTCTCTCAACCCAAGACTGGATCAGACAGTCAAGAGGAGAAGGGAAATACTTGCATCACATCACCAGTCTCACATAGACCCATTAAACCAGCACCGGCAAAAAACACACATAAATACACAAAAACATACTCTGTTGCTTTTGCAGATTTTTATTTAGCACCTCTGACACCTCCAAAGCAGACATCCAAGCAACCTCCACCCCCCCCAACACAAACCATGAAACACATACTTCACAAAACCAGTGTGCCATGCAATCACAGCCCTTAAGGCAAAATAACATACCCAACATACTAGTAATAGGTGACTCTATAGTCAGGCACACTGACGTCCCACTCGCTAGGCTGAATAAGGAGAAGATTACTATTAGCTGCCTGTCAGGTCCCAGGATCTGCCACATAACACAAGCAATCAGGTCACTCCAGAACAAGTACAAATACGACTCTGTCATTGTCCATTTTAGTGTGAATGACCTGAGCCATACCTCCCTGGACTACATTAAAAGAGAAATGGAAGAGCTCTTTGATCACGTAGCCCAGGACAGCATGACCCTGACCCTGAGTAGCATCCTGCCCTCACCAAGAATGATACCATGGTATAAATAAAAAATTATCAATTTCAACAATTGGCTAAGTTTCTGATGTCATTCAAAGGGGATTCAGTGTCTGTCCACCTGGGAAGACATGCTCGACAAGCCACGTCGCTTCACTAGAGATGACTTGCACCTGTCACGCTTAGGCTTTCGAATACTGGCCAAGGCTCTTGCCACCCCCATAGTGCCTTTTTTAGGCAAGGCTCAAAAGACAAACCCACCACTGTAAATATCACAAGTAACAAAAAACTGACGGTAATGCTACTCAATGCCAGAAGTCTAAACCTCAAAATGCATGCACTCGGGCACTCCTCAGTATGGAGAAAATCGATATATGTGCAGTAACAGAAACCTGGTTTAAGGTTCCAGAGAGCATACCAGCACTACCAGGCTACAACTCATAGCATACTTTTCGGCCACAGAACCCGGACCGAAATACAAAAGGCGGGGGCATATCCATATTCATCAAGGATACCCATACCTCCAGGTTAGTGGCACAGCACGATGCTTCAGAGATTATCCATGTGCAACTAACAATGGGCAAAACTGCAATTTAAATTGTAGATTGCTACAGATCACCCACCATGTCCCAGGGCCCCCATTCCACGTTTCTGGAAACACTGGGAAACATAAAGGTCCTACCAAACATCCTAATATTGGATGATTTCAATTACCCAAACATTAACTGGGAGAACTACACAAGTATTAACTCCCATGCCTAACATTTCCTAGAATTTATAAACTCAAATGCCCTGGATCAACTGGTCAACACTCCTACCATAGGTGACAGCATATTGGTCCTGGTCATCACCAACATGGGTGACCAGTGTTCCACACCAGAGGTCAATCCCTTGCTGGTTAGATCGGACCATAAACAAATCACTTTGGATATCCACATCCCCCTCCCACCCCCGGACAAGGAAACCACCATGAAAAACTTTTCAAAGGCAAAGTTCACGTTACTTAAGACAGAGGTGGAAAGTTTCATGGCCCCCATGCTAAGGATAATGCTGTCCAAGCTGCAAAATCCTTTATTAATGCATTCTACAGGCACCTACAAAAATGTATGGATCGTGCTATCCCAAGCAAAACCAAGACACACTCCTCCAATAAAAGGAAACCAGTCTGGTGGACTCCTGCCATAAACAAGCTATACAATAGAAGGAGGAAACTAGTACAGAAAAGAGTAAAATCCCAAGAAGGGAAGACATCCCTGATCAGTATCAGCAAGAAACTATGATCCCTCATAAAATAATCCAAGGTGATCTTCGAAAGAAAAATTGCCAAGGACTCCAAAGATAACCACAAGGCATTCTTTAGCTATGTCAAGAATCTAAGTGGCAAGGCTCAGATCTGCCCAGAGTTAGTGCACAATGGCACAAAATACACTGAACCAACTGATATTGCCAACATCCTGGCAGACAGGTTCAGTGCAAACCTCACCCCCCTCTCACCTCCATAAGGGCCCATAACCATACCAGAAGAATGTAGAGCCGCTGAAATCACAGACACTCAGGTTAAAACAGCCCTTTCCAAAGCCAAAAACACAGCATCAATGGGACCGGACAGTGTCCCAGACTGCTTTCTACATGAGCTCAAAGATTAACTAACCTCTCACCTAAACACAGTGTTCAAACTCAGCCTCTCCACAGGTTACGTACCTATAGAGTGGTGCATAGCAACGGTTATTCCGCTCCACAAAGGTGGAGCCACAACAGACCCCAGAAACTATCACCTTATAAGCCTGACTAGCTTGGTCTGCAAGGCTATGGAGTGCATCATCATGGAACTCATTAACAGAGACATTGGAAACCTCCAAATACTGGATCCTACCCAGTTAGCCTTTGTTAAGGGCAGATCATGCCTCCTGAACCTGGTGAACCAGTTACTAAGGCTATAGATGAGGGGAAAGGTGGTACACACAGCCTACCTAGACCTCGCAAAGGCCTTTGACACCATTCCCCATTCTGGTTTTATAGACAAGCTCACCAGCCTGAACATAAACCCCTACGTCACAAGATGGGTTGCTAACTGGTTCATGGACAGAACCCACATGGTGAGAGTTGCAGGAGTTAAGCCTGACTCTAAACCAGTTACAAGTGATGTTCCCCAGGGCTCAGTCTTAGGACCCCTCCTGTTCGGCATATACTTCTCAGAGGTACAGGCAAGCACAGGAGGACTATGGCTGACCAAGTTCACAGACGACTGCAAACTAGGGGCTATAATTGACTCTCCAGCTGACACAGACATCCTCCAAAATGGTCTCACTGAGACGGATACCTGGTGTGAAAATCATTGCCTCAAGCTAAATGCCACAAAGTGCATAGTCATCCCCTTTGGAAAAAACAAAGTACCCACAAACTACCACATAGGTGGTAGCCCCCTAAATACAGAAGACGTAATAAGGGATCTGGGGACCCAAGTAGATAGTAATCTCTCCTTTGATAATCACATTGCCAAAGTGGTTAGGAAATCATTCTAAGTGGCCCACCTAGTCACAAAAGGGTTCGCATTCAGATCAAAAGACGTCATTGTGCCCCTCTACTCATCACTCATCAGACCCATCATAGAGTACAATGCTCCATTTGGGATGTACCTTACAAGACACCTGCAACAGCTGGAAAGACCAAAGAAGTACCACACCATGAGGATCACTGGCCTCAAACAGATGCCCTATGCAGCTTGACTGAAGACGCTCCAGCTGTACTCGGTTGCATACCACCTTCTCAGAGGTGATCTCTGCCTAACATACAAGGCCATGTCCATCCCAGAATTGATGGACATACTCCACCTAAAGAAAACCATATCCCCTCGAGGCACATGTTCTAGGGATCTAAACCTCACCACAACAATAAATAGGACGTGCTAGAGGGATAGATCCCTGTCCCAGAGACTTCCCATGCTTTGAAACAAGATTCTAATCTACATTAGGCAGAGCTCCTCACTAAAACTCTTCAAGGAAACCTTGATGAGTGGATGGGAAACAGAAAGTTTACCCTAGCGATCACGTCAGTGGCTCTGCTGGACAGAGGCACAGAGAACTAATCTGACAGGATGGCGAAAGCCAACACATTCTGCCTAGGCTTATAAATGCCTTCGGGCAGATAGCCTAGTACCTACCTATGAACCTAAAACAAGCTGTGGAGACATGTGGCATTTTGATGAGTTTCTGTTCCGAGCCTCATAACATCTATTGCATTTTGCCATTACAGGAATTGGTCAAGTTCTTCTCCTCCATTTTTCTTGCAGTGATGTGTCTACTGACTTATTCCTTTGCTTCCCATTTTTTCTTCCTTTGTGTTTTTGTACTAATGGGATTTGTGATGTCTTTTTCAGAAGACTGACTAGGTCTTGAAGTGTCATCATCAACGTTTTGGTTCAGTCTGTAATGCCTGGTCTCTCTTTCCATTTTTTTTTTAACAATCATATTTTAGTCAAAAGTGTATGATAAATCAGATAATACAAAAATAAGAAAAACACTCAACAAATAAAACATTAATAACATCAGTGTACTGTAGCATTATGACCATACATCCATTACCACAGAGTGATACAAAATACAACAGAGCAAATAGCAATGGTATTTCCATTGCTGTGTCTATGTCTGTTAACGAACTACATGGATATGATAAAAATACAGGCATGATTTCCCTCTGACAAGGAAGTACCAATAGGCCAATGTACAGATGGTACAATAAATCATTCAGATGCAGAAGAAGTAAATGGAGACTGCCAAAACAACTATAAGCATGCAGTTCAGATGACACAACATAGTTTGTACAGATCCACCTGTGGAGGTGGAAATGTTTTAGCTGACTGCAATTTTTTTCAAACATTTTCAAGCAGAAAGGAAATGTTTTATGAAATTATTCCAATTTTTTCAAAAAGTCCTAATTTTCTCCCTCCAGCTGACCATAAGCAGCCACCAACTTCTGTTCTCATTCACTAGGTCTGCTGGACCAGCCTTAGCCTCCCCAGCTCATCTTGCCCCATGTCCAGGGCTGATGAGGAGATCAAGTGTACCCTATCCCCTACAACCTCATGGCAGCCTTGTAAACTCTGTAATGGCTGCCTTTGGGAGATGCATATAAGTTTTCATACACATCCAACATGCTGACCAAGTGGCATGCAACTTGCAGCACAGAACTCACCAGGCTTTTAATGTTGCTTTTCCAATGAGCCTACACTGCCTTCCAACTCCCAGGATGGATGAGCCAACATCCATTGCTCTCTCTTATCCTCCCCCAGGCAGCCCCACCAGTGCCTGTGCCATTAATTGATCTCTGGTCATCTACGGCACAGAAATGGCTTTATCCATCTGAGACACAGGACCACTAAAATGCTCTCTTTTAATCCAGTGTTGTGTTATTTAAAATTTAACTCAAGCTTTAACAAAACAAGTAATTATGTTGCCCTCTGTACAGCTGTTATGAATATGATTACCAGCAGATAGTTATACCATACACAATCATATAGTGTGATTTTGCATTCCTTATATCCTTTAATTGAATGAGACCAAATAGTCTTCACAAATTTACATGTCCAAAAAATATGAAATGTGTTTACAGTATAATTATTATCACAAACTGAGTTTATGGGTCAATGCAATATACCATCAGTGCTCTATCCTGATCCACAAACAAACACAGAAATAAAGAAATTGAATGAATGAATGAATGAATGAATGAATGAATGAATGAATAAATGAAGGAAGGAAGGAATGCAGAATTTTATGAGCATTGACCCCGACAGACTCTCAATCAGGGTAAATATTCACTTGTTTGAATAAGGGGCATCAATAGTTCGAGCCATGAGACTCAAACTGATCTTGTGCATGTACCACTTAATTATACAGAAAACAGAAATGATGTTCTCCATTCATCTTTTGCAGCAAATTCTTGGCCCTTGATTGATCCTCATATGAACAATAACATCATTAGAACAGAAACAATTACATCATCAGAACCTGGTCTATCACGTGGCCCCTAATGTTGCACTATTCATTGTTACTTAGCATCTCACTTTAGAACTTTATCTCCTACTTTACCATGTATCTTGATTGGAATTTTTGTGTGATTTTGAGGTATCTGGTCTCATTTTGCCATATTCTTTCAATGATTTACCATTAGTTCCTGTAGTTTTTCTCTTTTTCTTCATATTTGTTTTGTGCCATTCATATACCACCAATTCCTGGTAAAATACCAAAGAAGCATGAGGGGAATTAACAACCAATACTGAAATGTCCAGGCTATTGTAAGATGGGCTTATAGACCATCCATGATAGAGCAGCTATCTCTCTCCTTCTCTGTCTCAACATGGAACAAACATCTAGAAATGTATTATTTTTAAGGTACTGAGTCCATGAATAGTTTAGACAGTCTTTATTTATCTTTCATTAACTTTTTTTTATAATAGGCATTTCTTATTTTCATATTTATAAAGGCAAAATATAATTTTTGAGGCCTCCCAGTTTCATATGACCCCCTGTCCAAACTTGTGTTTTATCCTGTGAGAAATCCAAAGAAGTGGGGAGACAATAAGGAGACATAAAACTGCCCTGGGGAAAACATTTTCAGCTGAGCATCAACAATATAAAAGAAAACATGACACAATGGGCCAGGATCAAAAGTAATAAAAGACATTTATTTATAATTACATAGTTATATTTTGTTGAGCTGATTTGTCCCACTAGGTCTTCTTCTTCTTTCGGCTTTTCCTGGTTAGAGGTCGCCACAGCGGATCACCTTTCCGCTCATGATTGGCAGTGGAGTTTTACAGTGTTGAGTTGCCAGCCCAGTGCCCAACCTTCCACAGAGGTACACACACATGCACTCACACCTAGGCCCAATTTAGAGTGTTCAGTCCACCTGCAGCATGTCTTTGGGATGTGGAAGGAAACCGGAGCACCCGGAGGAAACCCACGCGACCACAGGAAGGGCATGCAGACTCCACACAGAAGGCACCCCAGCTGAGGATTGAACCGGAGAACCTCTTGCTGTGAGGTGACAATGCTAACCACTGCACTGCCATGGCCGCCCTTTTGTCCCACTAGGTCAATGGCCCCTTTTTCAGTGGATATCTAAGGTCATATTCACATTCATACTGACCAGGGGACATTTTGCAAGAGCATCAGGAAACTTCCCCTACTGTTTGGAGGAGAGGAAAGGAAGCACTCTGTGGAGCTGCTAGGTGACACAAAAGGGTTGCTACTGCAGTTCTTGGAATTCCAAGATGGTGGAGGGTGCAGCAGAGATGGAGAGGGGAGTGAGAAAAACTTAGTGAGGGAAGGAAAAAGAGATAAAATAACTGTTATAGAGTTACAGGAAACTGAAGGACTAGAGACACAAGTGCTGCTAGATTTGATGAACTTCATGAAAAGGAGAGGAAGCACAATGGCATAATATGGTAGAGGAAGGAACTGAGAGGTTGGAAACATACAACAGCTGGAGAAAGGGAACACTGGGCATTCTCAACTGGTGGTGTAGGCAGTTTTAGGGGTTTACTTCTGCAACAGGGTATTTTGTTACAGGAAAGAAGAACTTACGCATTTGAAGAAAGATAAGGAAGAATGGAAGTAGGAACTGAGAAGGGACAAAGGTTTGCAGTTTCTTAACACTCACACAGAAGGCAGCCAGTAGTAAGAATAAAAAGTAAGAATTATGGCAATGTAAACAGATATGCCATTATGAATAGTATTATTTTGCCACTAAGGTCTGACATTAAATTCACCTGGGAGCTTAACATTTTTGTGAAGTGACATTTGAAAGCATTAACTTTTTGGAAAAATTATGACTGCGACTGAAAAAGGAAATAGCACACAATAAAAACAATTTATTTCAAAACTTTGGGCTACAACTAAAAAAAGAAAATACATTTGCAGATTAGAACAGCAGGTATGGGTGAGCATAACTTATAACTATTATTTCTTTCACTGTGCAGTGAATAAAGTTCATGCGGTTAAAAAACATAAATAAAGAATTGTATGGACTGGGGATTGTGAAGAGTGGGTAACAATGGATGCTAAGGATGGGAAAATTCAACATATTTCAAATTCAATAAGTTTGAATGGTAAGAAAGGATGTGTTTGGTACTAAAGCATGTTATTTATGTAAGGATGAAAATCATTTTAGTACAAGACTGAAACAAATGAAGGTATGATCAATGTAGGGAGAGGGAACATATGTAGCAAAAATGTAAGCTTGTTTGTAAAAAAACGTATATAATTTGAGCCCTTCTAGTTTGACCATTCCATATCAAAAAAGATAGAGTAAATGAAAAGCATCACTCACAATAAAGACATACAGTAGAAAATATTAGTAATGAAGATGTTGAAAGAGAATGTGGTATGGAGAAAGGGCTACAGAAGAAAGGTTGAAAATTAAGAGCTAATTAGAGAAGAAAGATTAGTTCAAGGTGAAATTATCAATATGCAGGAAAAAACAGATATGAGATTTTAGAAAGTGAAGTTGAAGAAGTGGGGAAAAGGAGACAGGAGAAGAAAAGTATAGTGAAATCAATCAGTGGGAGATGTAGAAAGAAAGGAAAAATATGATCTGATAGCATTGGAAATAATACAAGAGGTCTGGTGGTGCTGGATTGGTGTAACAACAAAAATGTATCTTTGCTAGTTACCAGATAAAACAAAGAAAAAAAGAAAATTCAGGCAGTATGGGAGTTGCAAATTATTTGGTCGCTAGGCAATAAAACATGTTGCAGAATAGGAATCCTTATAAAAATGGAGAAAGAAGAATTCTAGATGCAACAACAGTACTGCGAGGAAGGGTAGTGATAGTGATATACAATTAGTAATGATTTATGAGTATACTAATATGACAGAAAACAGTTGATTGAAAAATTAAAACAAAATGTGTTAAGAAATATGTCATTAGTGATGGTAGGAAATGTTAACTGTAATCTGATTAAAGAAAAGGGAAACTAACAGGATATTAAGATGTTAAGCAAATGAATAAAATGTGGAGATTTAAAAGTAGGAAGGAATAGAGGACAGGCATATTAAAGGGGATTTTTAAGATTGAATTTGAATATATAGTTTACTCTAAAGATATGAAAGAAAGAAATAACAGGAGGAGTACAGATGGCAGAGTTTTCACATCACAGAACAGTGTGGGCTGGAATGGGGAAGACAATGGAATAAAGTAGGCAAAAGGGATAAAGAGGTTCATAAGTAATTACTAAGCTAATGACCCAGGGAGTCTTTTTAAGCTTAGGTATGCTGCCTAAGGTAGGAATCAAACACTGTATCTTGTGTCTGTAAGGTAACTACCTTAACCATTGTGCCAACCCCAAACTGAAGATTTTAAAAAGGAGAAAGAAATGAAAAGAGAAAAATAAATATTATAAAAAGATCATTTGACAATGAGATCTCTTTATAAAATTTTAACAGAGTGGTAGGTAATGTATGAGCAGAAGTATAAAATATAATTAGAAATGGAAAGAATAATAAAAAAAAAGGAAAAAAGGAAAAGTATAAAGAAATTTTATGGAAATATGAGAAAGAGATAGGGTAAGGAAGTGGCAAAAATAAGGGAATAAACAAACAGCTATATAAAAATAGACAGAAAATAAAAATATGTTACATAGGCAAAATCTTTTTCTGAAAAGAAAGAAGTGGAGGTTTCACCTTATTTAAGAAAGAAGTAAAACTGAGAGAAGAAAAGATAGATGCTATGTTAGATGACAAAGTAGACATAGAATACACTACAATCAAGAGGATAGTATGGATGTTGTAGAGAATTTTATAGAAAAAAATGCATGAAAAAGAGGAATGAATGGGTAAGAAGAACGGCAAGTGAAAAAAAAGATCTGAAAAAGTGAAAAAGCTTTTTAGAAAATGATATAACAGTAAAAGGAACAGAGAATGTGATAAAATAAGGTAGGAATGAATCAGCGCCAGGATCAGGTGACATAAGTCATGAGTATTATAAGCCAGTTAATAAAGACAAAAGAGAAGTTTTTTTAAATATTAAATAAATGGATGAAAAATGTATAAAGGATGCAGACACATGTGAAGTATGAAAACTTATATGTAAAAAGGATAAAAGAAATGAGACCTATAAAACTAGGGAAAACTGACTATAAAATGTTTTTGAAAATACTACTAATAAGGATGTAGGGAGCATTGGATGAGGTAAGAGGAGATGGTATCTATTGTATAAAAGGAAGAGAGTTGAAAACATGTTAATTACATTAGAAGAAGATGAAGTAGTAAAGATGATACTGAAAGAAATGAAGAAGTAAGACTAATAGCATGTGATGCAGCTGAATCATTTGATAAAGTAAGCCATGAAGCAATTAGCTGATTTTAGAGGCATACAGTATAACAGAAAAATAATAATGTAATAAAGAAATGTTATGAAAAACCATAGGTAGAAGTTATGATAAATGGATGGATTGGGGAAAAAAGTGTTAAGAGGGAAGTAAAATAGGGATGCCCAATGAGTAATGGGCATATTTGTATTATTAATGAAAGCAATAGTACAGACATGCATGTCAGAAATGAGGGGGGCAAGATGTGAGATGGAAGGAAATGTTATGTTACCAATATGTATGAGATATGCTGATGATTTAGTTCTAATAACAGAAAACAAGGGATGGATAAGTGAGGATGGAAGTATCAAAAAGCTGTTAGAAACACTAGTCTCCAGTTAAACAAAACGCATTTCACAAGAAAGGAAATAAAAATTTGGGGAGTGACATTTGATGAGTATGAAAATGTAAAGTCAATGGAGTGAAATACTGGAACAAATACAAATGATAGCTTGGTAGAAACATTTTTTTATTTATCATTTCAGAAAAATATACATATTAACTATATCTGTAGTGGGAAAAATACCATATTTAAGGCAATTACATATGCTTCCCACTCAGGTGGAAAAAAGAGTTATTAGAGATTTTTTTAGCTTCATTTTGGGCTCAGTGCTGAACTTGGTAAGAAGAGGGATCACTTATAATAAAAAAGAAGATTTAAAAAAAAAAATCCAGTGGTGCATTTGGCATCTATGAAATTAGTCCGGGTAAAGAGAAAGGTAAAAAAGGATGAAAAATAAAAAAAAAAATGTGTGGGAAAAATGGGTAAAGAAAAGATAAAAAGAACTAGATAAAATGAAACTCTGGAAGTTAAACGTAAATTGATGGGAAAAGAAATTATACTGTACTCATGAAAGGAATTAAAAGAAGGAGAAAAAGGTCAGTAAAACTCAGAAGAAAAAAATGTCAGGAAATTTTCACAAAGCAGAGGATTTTTTGTGGATAATTTTATTAGACAAGTTACTGGTAAAAGGGAATATGAAATATAAGATGATAGAGTAAAGAAAATGTGTTGACTGTGCAAAAAACAGCAGAACTTTGCTTTTTGGATTCCAAAAAGAATAAAATATTTGGCGAAAGGTTTAAAAATGAATAAAGATATTAAGAATTTAAATATGTGGAAATGAATATGATATCATATGAGAAGTATGATAAAGAAATGTGACATTGATAAATGGGATAAAGTATTATCTGTGCCTCCCTATTGAAATGTTGGCAGTTGAAATGCTGAGTGCCTAAAAAAAAAAAAACACCAAAACCTCTCCTTAAAACTTCTTTTTGCAGGTGGGGCAAGCCACAGATGCACTCCATCACCACCCAAAACTTATATATAGCAGCTCTGACACTATCATACTTTGGAGAAAAGAGAATATTCTGAAAAATGGTATCTTAGACTTAGTATATCTAATTATGATCTTTTGACCATTTTTTTTCATGTCTCAGGGCTCACTATAGTGGGTCTCAACATTTCAAATCCTGTGGGGGAAAAAAGATATGAGAATTTGTTATATAACAAGAAAATGGAAGAGGATGATATATTAGCCAAAAAAGAAGATTAGCTTGTCAGCCATTGATTTATAGTATATGAGTGTAAATTTACACTAGTTTGAGATGCATTCCTTTTTAGCAGAGATCCAAAAGTCAGAAAAGGCTCCACACATAAAGCTAACGACAAAAAAATCTAAAGATACCCTAAAATCAATAGGTATCGAGATGGAACAGTGTGCAGTCTACAACATTGTGTAGCATACTACATTGACAGCTTTTATCATATCTGGACTATCTGCAGGAAAACAGAACAAATAACTGAATTGTTCTATTATGCACTTGTGCGTCATTTGACCATCCAGGATTAGTTCATTGTCTTATGTTCGCAGAATATCAGATAAAACTTTGTCTCCCCCCAACCCTGACTAGGATAAAGTGGGTATAGGAAAATTAATAAATGATGACATAAGCTTACGAATTGGAATTGTAGCTTTTATGTAGTTGAGAATAATATGTTGCTTGGGACGTTTTCTGAACTTTTTCTTCAATAAAAAAAAGAAAAATCATATTTAAAACTATATTTAACTGAAAAAAAGTAAAGTACTTCAATATAATTTAACACATTTTATATGATTTAACACACTTAAGAGACAGCATGGTGCATAACAGTTTTGAAAGCCATTATACACTTTGCATTGCCATACAAAAAGGATAGCCAGAAGCAAAGTGAACATCTAGTCAACAAACAGCTTTAAAAGCTGTTATATACATTTTTACCATATTTTTGTTGTTTAAGTCAAAGCATGCAAAAAAAAAGTCCCGAAAACACAGAAGGAAGAAAAAAAATCAAATTTTTTATAGGTGAGCACACCCCGCCTACATCTTCAATGCGGGATGTCGAATGTCCTACCCACCCCAGACTTATATATGCCAACTATATGGTCAGGCAAGCTAAAAGAAGGGAGAAATCTCCCAAAACAAGTGAGTCATTGACACCACACATCTAGAAACCCCACCAGCAATGATTTCCCATGGATAAGAGTATTCCGTGTTACACATTGTGTATTTTTTCTTTCTGCAACTGTAGGGGAGTCCTTTTGATGATGAATGTAGATTTACAGTGCAGTTCTTTTCTGCTGTCATCTATAATAACAAGTGTTTTTTTTGAGCTCAGAGTGAAATTGCTTAGTCAGTTAATGTATCCAAATGTATTATTTTTTTAAGCACTGTGGAAAATTTGTGTATAGGGTATGGCAGAAAATATTAGGGAAACATACAGAAATGTTCTTTTTAGATCTGAAATTTTTGGCTGCCACTGTTGCTAATAGATTTTTCTCTTTTGTTACTGCAGATTTTAGCATAAGTATGCTATGAACTGACAATTTAACTGAAGTATCTTTTAACTTGTAGGTATCTCAATCCCTTGATGAAAATGATGAAATAGTAATGCAATTTGTGTTAGACCGAAACAAACCAGGTAACACTTTTCATTGTTTTTCAACTTGTCTAGTAGTCTCCTACTCCGTCTGCATTTTCAAAACTAGGTAATCTTAGTCAGCATAAGATTTTCTGTTTTATATGGAAAATGAAGACTAAAACACCTGCAACTTCCAACAAATACAGAAGATAGGTTCAGATGTTTCAGGGTCAGACATATAACTTATTTGTTTTCAAGGTATTTGATTACCATTATAGTCCAAATTTCCAATCAAATTAACTGCAAACATGTTTTAAGAAATAGCTTATTTCCCAAGAACAATGAGTTTTATTAAAATTCATTCTAAATAATTAATGTTCTATGGTTTCCTCCCTTGTTAGGATAAATAAGATACTCAAAAACTAAAGAATGCCATACCAGATGTCACTTGGACTGCAATCCAGGTTTAATATTTAAAAACAATCAAGTTTAAGCACTTTCACTCCATTCAATCCAAACAGGAATTTCTTCAGAAACAAAGTAGCAACTGTTCTGGTGGATTATATAACCTTAAAGATGCCAAGCTCTATTTCATTTAAAGTGATAGTACTTACAAAACAAATATCAAAACATATATAAAAATGCAACAAAAGTTTAGCAACATACTGTGTTAAAAACAACTTGGTAAGCTTTAATAAATATATTAAACTTATGAAAAATCCTAGTCATTCATATATTAGAAGCCATTGTTTTTAAAATTGGTTTAATTGAAATAAGACCATTAATACCAGGGGGCTACAGCATCAAGCAGTATTTGCCTGTATAGTTTCCTTCGTCATGGGCTAGCTCCCAGTCACCACCACTATGAGAAGGGGTAACCTGCTCCAGTATAGCAATGGCTAACTTTTTAAAATCGTGACATTGGGTAGAATGTTTGTACAATGCATTTGCATCCATAGCCTTCTTGACAGCATACACATGTTGATAAATCCTGTTCTTCAAAGGCCCCACCGTCTTTCTTTTTTTTGATTGTCAGACCATTGAAGTAACATAATAATAATGCCTGTACGCAGTGCAGGTATAGATGGGTTTTTCAAAGCTTATGATAGGACAGCCATCAAGAAACTTAGAAGAAGAACATTTTTGGATTATCTATCAAATCATTGATGCCTTTCAAGGTGTTCAGAGATGTAATTTGTTTAATGTACAGATGCTGTCTATTCCAAACATGAGGAATGCATTGGGTAAAAAAAATATCATGCTATCATGCATTTTAATTTTACAATGGAAGTTTAATTATTTGGGCCTGTTGCTTTGTAGACTGTTTGTTCTAGAAAGATGCCTCTTAAGACCCTATATGAGATGGAATACAGGGAAAAGGATTTTAATTGGTGGGATAGTTTAAGTGAATGAAACTAGAAATCTTGTTATGTAATTATCTTTTGAATCTTTCAGGTTCTTTAAGGTACTTGGATAGGACGTTTTAAAGGAGGCATCATCTTTAATGATAGGTCTGATAAGAGAACAGTACAGAGAGGTAAGACATTATCTGATGTAAATGTGATAGCCCAACAGATAAGCTCTGTGAGGTAGAAGGACTTTTTAACAGCAAGTGAGATATGGTAGTCAACAGAGCTCTCCTTGTCAACACAGATACCCAAGTCTATTACAACAGTTTTTGTTTTTGGGAGAATGTTCAGGCTTTATCAATTGTTTTTATTCCATACTTTTTGGCATTTAGTCTGACATGCCAGGTATTAGTCTGATCTAATCCCTTTTGCAGAATATGGGTGTTATGGGTGGAGTTGACAACTGTGCCTAATTTGTAGTTATTTACAAACCTGATTAACTGGATATTTCAGATATCCAATTTCACTTCTGAGAAGTCTGATCCAATCACTTCTGCAGAATATGGGTGTTGTGGGTGGAATTGACCGCTTTGCCTAATTTGTAGTCCTTTACAAATCTTATTAACTGGATATTTTAGCTGTCCAATTTCACTTATTGGAAATAAAGGCACAAGACTGATCCCTGAGGAGAACCAGTCATGTCATCTTTGATGATAGACGATATACCGCCTACCTTTTTAGTGTGAGCTGTGCCAGTAAGCTAATTTGCTTCCCAGTGGACAGAATAAGGGTTAATACTGAGACTAGAGAGGTCATTTATGACACCCACATTGGGAATGGTGTTCAAGGCCTTACCAAAGTTAGAATAGTTAGTATGAACAGACTGGTCATTGCTGAAGGCATCTAGGTTGAGTACTTCTGACCTGCCTTTCACAAATCCAGTTTGAGTACGATCAACAGTTTGGAGAGCAACTATGTCATTGCTAATTAGTTCAACAATGTGTTGCATGGTTTTACAGATAATGCTATAAAATCTAGTAGGACTATAATGACTGGGTCTGTCATATAACCACCCTTCCTTGAGGAACCCTGATGTGTTTTTTTCCCCAAACATCAGGAACATGGCTTCTAGAGTGACTAAGATTAAAGAGATTTAGAAGGGCGGGTGGAACAAGTGGTTCTTGATACTTGCAAGCAGACATCCTGGAATATCAACAGCATGCATGGAAGTAGCATGTTTGGTTTTGGAGAATGCTTATGTTACTCTATCTTGGGTGATTTCAGGTGGGAGAGTAAGTGGATACATCAACACGACAATGTGTTGTGTAAAGGGCATGAATTTGGAGCTAACTTGTCTGAAAGAATATTAATTGTGGTTTCAGGGTCAGAGAATGAAATTGATAATGGAAAAAAGGTCACAACCAACTGGGTATTACTTCTGAGTTTCCAAATGTAGCTAAAAAAGACATTATTGTTATCTTTGGTATTGGTGACTAAATTCCTAAATGGCTTTTACATTTCCTGATAGTTCAACAATGGTTGTGCTTAGTGCTTTTAGATCACTTTTGTAGTAAGGAAGAAAGGAGATTTTATAAAGTTATTAGATTTTCATTTGTATGGTACTGCATTTATGTGGCCAACAATACTATACTATGTCTTCAGTTCTTCCTTTTCCAGCTCCTTATCAGACTATAGAGAGCATAGCACCTTTATTAGTTCTTATGTATGTTGTGTGTGTGTGTGTGTGTGTGTGTGTGTGTGTGTGTGTGTGTGTGTGTGTGTGTGTGTGTGTGTGTGTGTGTGTGTGTGTGTGTCTGTTACTGTTAGTCTTCAAATTACCAGTCAGTTCTTCTATTTATAAATCCTCAAACAGAACTGCCTGTAGCATTAGATTTGACATATAAGAGCTGCCATTCCTGTTTTCATAGCTAATTGTGCAAGGAGGGGATGGTAAGACTCAGCAAGACAGAGTCCAAATAAGAAAATCATTTGTGACCTAATTTATAACCCTCCAAAACAATACACTTGACAACACTGCAAACAGTTCACAATGAAGAAGCAAGGGCTTAATTTCACTTTCTAAATGATAATACATTTCCACAGTAGCAAATATATAGCTATATTCTGTTTTACAAATTTTGTTTTATACCTTAAGCCTTACTGTAAAATTAAAGTACAATGCAACTTTTTCATTTTTATCCTGATCCAGTACAGCTTGCTACAACTTTTCATACATTTTCCTTTGAAAGAAGATAATTTTTTTTTAAGATTATTATAGCTGCAGTCACATCTCAGATACTAGACTCAATAATAAAAGAACTATAGATTATGGCTGTTGTTTTATTTTTACTGTTTTGTCTAATGAAAACTATTCATTTTTCCACAGAGAATGATTCAGTGATTGGAGTGAATAACTTTGACAAAGAGGAAATGTATCCTGTTGATCGAATTCTGAAGATAAACAGTCAACTTGGTAGGTGGACACAGCTCATTTTCCATGTGTTTTCAAAATATAATTACTATTCGGGCCATATAACTGGTACTTCCTAGGATGTGCTTCAGTTGTGGAACATTATGATTCTGACCACAGATATATCAAATGTATATCTTCTTTTGGGCTCTATTTATTACATCTTTAATGTCTTTTACTGTCATACAAATTTCCTTAAAATTGAATCAGTCTGAATTATTTCATGGAACTCTGTATATAGCTGCCAGAGTACAATGCATTTCATGGTGTATGCAATGAGCTTTTCCATTTATGAATGCATTATTAGTATCTAAAATTAGGAAAGAAATATATACTGCATGTGAAACTGTTACTGTTATTGTTATAGCAGTTTGGCACAGTGTGCATTTATTCTTTTTATATCAGTGCTACAAGATTCCAGCCAGCTCTAGCCATATATATTGGATCCAACTGCAACATTAAAAACTAACACCTGATAGATAATACTCCATAGTTTACATTCAAGGACTTGCCTCAGTGCTATTGTAATTAATAATTGTGTCCTAGAAGTTGACAATCATATTACCTCACTAAACATATCTTACATGCCACTGGAACCTTCTAGGGCTCCCATTGCAATCCAGCAACCAACATAAAGTAACACCGTCAAAGGTAGACAGCTCCAACCCAGCCCCTTCTTATAGTATACCTCATTTAAAATATTTTCATAACTCTTCCCACACTGACATTCTATGAAAATGCTAATTTACTTCCATCAGTTTTGTTCTGTTTATTGTAATATTAACCACAGAGAAATAAAAGAAAGAATAATTACATGAACCTGAGTATATGTCTCTGCTGCTAAATTTCACTTTCACCATGAGTCCCTAACCAAATGTAAAACAAAAAAATGTCTCACCACCTAGCAGCCTGAACCTGAGGAGAACACATTCATTTATTCTATAACTTCTTACTCCTTTTACATTAGTAGACTCATCTATATATTATATTTTGACACTGTTGGTACCAGTTAATAATGTGCAGTTTTCCCATACAAACACAATTTTCTCAGGCTGCATCACCAAGAACTTTTTTCCAAGGAAAAAAACAGTACTGACAACATGGTCATTACTGTCTTGGATAAATGGCACAATGGAACCCTTTGGAGCACAGCGCCAGTGTTTCTAACAATTGGATTAGCCATATATATGTCCAATTAGTTTCTGCACTACTGTCCACCACAAAGAGTGACACCTCTATACAGAATGTAATGGCTAAAGGAAACATTTTGTTTTCATTTATGAATGCTGTTCTATTTTCATTGCATGCACTTTACAATCTTATTGCTTATGTTGAGGACATCTTAGGTTTGTTAATTTTATTGATTTTCCTTGCTGCTTCTTAAAGCATGCATTTATGTACCTGGACTGGTTTCCTTGGTGGCGAAGGGTCTTTTTCGTGACTGCTATACGTGTTGGTTCGAATGCATTTATGTATAATAGAGCTTCCTTGTTGACAAATTAAATAAATTAAAAAATATATATATATATATATATATATGTGTATGTGTGTGTGTGTGTGTGTGTGTGTGTGTGTGTGTGTGTGTATGTGTGGATCTATGTCAGATGATCAAGTTTTCAGAAACTTGAAATTCATACGGATGAGACCATATGATTGCATTTCTGAAAACTCAAACATCAA